>NC_061512.1:9470740-9504289 GCF_022539505.1 Lolium rigidum | reverse complement strand
GCCCACCGGGGCCCCTCCGGCGGCTCTCGGGTGTTCCGGATGCTTCCGGGCAAAATAGGAACCCGGGCGTTGATTTCGTCCAATTCCGAGAATATTTCGTTACTAGGATTTCTGAAACCAAAAACAGCAGAAAACGAGGACTGGCACTTCGGCATCTTGTTAATAGGTTAGTTCCAGAAAACGCATAAATATGACATAAAGTGTGCATAAAACATGTAGGTATCATCAATAAAGTAGCATGGAACATAAGAAATTATCGATACGTTGGAGACGTATCAGACACCTCCTTGAAGATAATTTTTCGGGACCTCCTTGAAGATAATTTTTCGGGACCTCCTTGAAGATAATTCTTCGACACCTCCTTGAAGATAATTCTTCGACACCTCCTTGAAGATAATTTTTCGACACCTCCTTGAAGATAATTTTTCGGCACCTCCTTGAAGATAATTTTTCGACACCTCCTTGAAGATAATTTTTTGACACCTCCTTGAAGATAATTCTTCGGCACCTCCTTGAATAAGATTTCATCGAGTTCTGTCTTGAAGACAATTTCGTCGGGTTCGCTCAAGATTTCGTCGGGTTCCTCCCTGAAAAAGATTCGTCGGGTTCTCTCTTGATTTCGTCGGGTTCTCTCAAGATTTCTTCGGGTTCCTCCCTGAAAAAGATTCGTCGAGTTCTTTCTTGATTTCGTCGGGTTCTCTCGAGATTTCGTTGGGTTCCTCCCTCCTTCAGGAAAATTTCATCGGGTCCTGTTCTTTCTTGAAGACAATTTCGTCGAGTTCTCCCTGTAGACAATTTCGTCGGTTCTCTCTTATATACTTTGAAATTTGCTTTCTCCTGCACAAATAAACAAACTTTTTCTATCTTTTCCTTGACTCTCTTTTTCGCATGCGGTGTCAGATGCTCGGATTCGATGATATGTAAAGTAAATTTATGCCGCTCAGCCCCCGAGTGTCGTGTGTGGAAAAAGTAAATGATAATCAACTTTATGTAAATTGAAAGGAAACACTTAGCTTTATTAGATACGATAGAGTCGATGCGCGATGAAGTCTTCGAGTGTAGCGAAAAAGTTGAGCCGAAGTAGAAACCATCGAATTGCGAAAGTGGATGCCACAAAATTGTTGATGAAGAGATAGCCGAAACCCCGAGCACTACTGGGGTGATGTCATGATTGTTGCTTAGACGCTGTGTCACCGTTGTTACTCGGGGCGAAGTCGTTGTCGAGCCCCCGAGTATTATCCGTGTCGCCGAAAGAAGGCCATTAAGGATGAAATACTGAAGATGAAATCCGAGATGAAGTACTTGAGATGAATCCAAATTAAAGATTGCACCATTATATATTGAAGATGAATCCGCCGATATCATAGAGGATGAATCCATTGACCCGAAGAATCCAGTAATAACCATAAAAGATGAATCCGTTGATATCATAGAGGATGAATCCATTGAGCCGGAAAAAATAGTTCTAGTAATAACCATAGAAGATGAATCCATTGACTCGGAAATGCGTCGGGTAATATTGTATAAGAGAAAACCGATGATAACCTTATAAGATGAATCCAACAAACACAAAATCCAGTAAGCCGAAGAAGATGAATCCACTAAGCCGAAGAAGATAATTTCATTAAGCCGAAGAAAATTAATCCACTGAGCCGAAGAGAATAATTCCACTGAACCGGAGAAAAATAATTCCTCTGAACCGGAGAAGATATATCCAGATCCGAAGAAAATAAATCCACCAAGTAACCGAATATATTTGTGGTAACGAAGTAATGGCAGCCCCCAGTGTTTGGGTGAATTTGCTGTAATAATGTAATGTTACAGCCCCCGAGTATTCGGGTGTTGCGAAAGTAAATAAATAATTGAATCTTGGAGGAAGAAGAAAACTTAGCTTTTTATCGGGTGCGGCGAAGCCGATGTGGACGCAAGTCGTGCCTCGGACGCAGTCTGTAGTCACGCGACGCAGTCTGTAGTCACGCGACGCAGGCGTAGCCAATATTGCGGAACCGTGCGGCGTTTAGCCTGAAGCAGTCGACCCGACGGAACGCAATCGATGAAGTGGATCTGCGGCCGGTGAGTCCCCGAGCGTGGTGATTGCGCGGCGGTGAAGTACTCGAAATTTTATTCCGATGGTATCTGATGGAGTCGCGATGAAGATGAAATTGCCCTGTCGTGAGCCTCCATAATCGTCGTCTTATTTTGTCGGCCATGAAGATTTTCCAGGTTTGTATACGTGCAAAAAGACGTACAATGGGTTAGATCTGGCCAAAATATAGTAATATTTAATTGATTGTGTGATCAAAGAAAGAAATAAAAAAAAATCCCACGCCAATGCGTGGCTTGCTATCCTTGTGGGAGACAATGTCTGCCTTGACGTGCTCAACTTTAGCTTATGTTCCTTTCTTTTCTTGGTACTTGATGCCCCGCACGTGCAACTCACGTAAATGAGCTGATGAAACAACTCGCTGGATTTCGAATACTGATTGTCCAAGTTGCTCATCCAAGCACCCGCGGCAACCACGGCCGATGACTTCCGTCTCGCGGATCTACGCGAAAAAATCCTGCTAGCTGGTCGTTGTAGTTGATGACGAACTCGACAATTTTCTTCCCGGATGCGATCCGAACATTGCTGATGATGAACTCGATGGATCTCGCCCGGATAACAAAATCCAGTCGTCGCGATTCCCACGGTCGGCGCCAATTGACGAGGGAATACCTCGCCAATGCCTACGTATTGTAGACTTGGGTTTCGGGAGAGAGCGACGATGGAGATTCCGGGAGCGAGATTAGGCACACGACGTACCCAGCTTCGGGTCCCCTCGGTGGAGGATCCCTACGTGCTGCTAGCAATCCAGTATATGATCATAGATGTGTTTACAGGGTGCCGTCATAGGCGGAGCTATGTTGTCTATATTATGTCTATCTGTTCTCCCCTCCCTTTCGGGTGCCCTGGCTAGCTTTATATATGCAACCAGCCTAGGGTTTTACAAGAGTCCTAGTCGACTACTTCTTCGGGTTGCCTTGTTGGGCCTTCTCCATATTAGGCCGAGCCGATCCAGGTATACCAATAATGGGAACCCAAAGGGTATACCCATGTCAGGGGGTAATAATACGAGATTTTCACTTAATAGCTAATGGTAAACACCGAAAGAAGAAAATCTTCCAACTTGAATAGCAAGAGGGGACTATTGTTGGGGAAGATAATCTAAAAGTTTATATTACGGAGTTCTATAAGAAATTATTTGGAGCACCCAATCCAACAAATATTACTTTAAATGAAACGGAGTTACATGATATTACGCAAATTTCACCAATTGAGAATGAAATTTTGACGGCCCCTTTTACTGAAGAGGAGGTTTTTCAAGCGATTTCTCAGATGGAACTGAACAAAGCGCCGGGGCCTGACGGGTTTCCCGCTGAGTTCTACCGTAAATTTTGGGGAGTAATAAAGAATGATCTGATGGCCTTATTTTCACAGTTTTCTAATGGGGATTTGCCCCTTTATAAACTGAATTTCGGGGTTATCACACTACTACCCAAAAAAGAAAATGCGGTTCAGATTCAACAATATAGACCTATTTGTCTTCTTTATGTCTGTTTCAAAATATTCACTAAAGTTGGTACTAATCGCATATCGGGGATTGCCCCGAAAGTCATTAAACCGACTCAATCAGCCTTCATGCCAGGTAGGAATATTTTGGAAGGGGTGGTAATACTTCATGAAACAATTCATGAGTTACATACAAAGAAGATGGATGGGGTGTTATTTAAGATCGATTTCGAAAAAGCTTATGACAAGGTGAAATGGCCTTTTCTACAACAAACACTAAGGATGAAAGGTTTTGCTCCAGAGTGGAGTAGGCTAGTGAAACAATTCGTCCAAGGTGGTAGTGTTGGTGTTAAGGTGAATGATGATATTGGTCATTATTTCCAAACAAGAAAAGGCCTAAGGCAAGGTGACCCGCTGTCTCCGATTCTTTTTAATATTGTAGTGGATATGCTTGCCATCTTAATTGAACGTGCCAAAGAGGATGGCCAAGTTGGAGGACTTATTCCGCATTTAGTTGAGGGAGGTCTCTCTATACTACAATACGCTGATGATACAATTCTGTTTTTGGAGCATGACTTGAGCAAAGCTGTTAATATGAAATTAATTTTATGTCTCTTTGAAGAATTATCGGGACTCAAGATTAATTTTCATAAGAGTGAGATTTTTTGTTTTGGAAAGGCTAAGGAGGAGGAGACTCAGTATAAATAGATCTTTGGATGTGATGCTGGACAACTTCCCTTTAGATATTTAGGTATTCCAATCCATTACAAGAAACTCAAGAACTCTGATTGGTATCCGGTCGAAACACGGTTTGAGAGTAAATTAGGATGCTGGAAAGGGAAGTTACTATCCTATGGTGATAGGTTAGTTCTTATTAATTCAGTATTAACTAGCTTACCGATGTTTATGTTGTCTTTCCTGCAAATACCTGTTGGGGTCAGGAAACGTTTGGACTTCTATAGATCAAGATTTTTTTGGCAGTCCGACGAAAACAAAAGAAAATACCGGCTTACAAAATGGAACATAGTTTGTAGACCTAAAGATCAAGGGGGATTGGGTATTGAGGTTCTAGAAATAAAAAACAGATGTTTATTGAGTAAGTGGCTTTTTAAACTTATTAATGAGGAAGGAGTATGGCAAGAATTATTACATAATAAATACCTACGTCATAAGACATTATCGGAGGTTCAAGCAAAACCTACGGATTCCCCATTTTGGAAAGGTATAATGGAGGTCAAACATGAGTTTTTTTCTAGGGGGTTCTTCAAAGTGGGTAATGGTAGCAGTACTCGCTTTTGGGAAGATACCTGGTTAGGGAAGACTTCTTTAGCCCAACAATACCCGTCATTATATAATATTGTGCATCATAAGAATGTCAAAGTTGCTCAAGTACTAGGTCAGACGCCACTGAATATTACTTTTCGGAGAATTTTAAATGGTAATAAATGGACTTCATGGTTGCAGCTATGTAGAAAACTAATGATGGTACAGTTAACTGACGAAGAAGATCGTTTTGTTTGGAACTTGTCGTCTAATGGTCTGTTTACAGTAAAGTCGATGTATGAAGATCTTATGTGTGATCACACCCCTTTTTTGAGAAAATATCTATGGAAGGTGAAAATTCCGCTCAAAATTAAAATTTTCATGTGGTTCTTGAGTAATAAGGTTTTGTTAACCAAAGATAATTTAGTTAAACGGCATTGGAATGGGTGTACAAAATGTGTCTTTTGTACAGGAGAGCATTCAACACCTTTTTATTGAATGTCCCCTAGCTAAACTCTTATGGCGTACGGTGAACTTTACTTATGATCTTCCATCTCCCACCAATATTACCAATATGTTTGGTAATTGGTTAAATGGAGTAGATAGACAATCTAAGGCATACATCCGGATTGGGGTTGCTGCTTTATGTTGGTCTATTTGGAGGGTCAGGAATGATATGATTTTTAATAAAAAACCTTCTTATCATTTCTTGCAGGTTATTCATATGGCCTCCCATTGGGTCCAACTTTGGGCTCTACTATCTCCGGTGGGACAACGGGATGCCATGGTTTCTGGATGCACACGGCTCCTGATGGTCGCTCAGGATATCTTGTGCCAGGCTGGTTGGCGTCATACTAGAAGGCTGCGTTGATATGTAGTCTTTCTTCTTTTTCTTTTGATTTTCTTTCATGGATTGATTGTTGTATCAATCCTTGATCCTGCGTGTCTTGTAATGTTTTAATACTCAGAACCTTTTTGCTTAATAAAGGGTTGTGTGCATCGTCACGATGCAGAAGCCGGGGCATACCCCCATTTCGAAAAAAATGAATGTATATCTTGTTTATTTGATTCAAAAATCACTCTTAAACAAAAAAAAATCATAATCCCGTTATTCAAATTGAATATCTCAAATTGAGTATCTTCAACTGCAACCGAATCTACATAGAAAGGATCACATTAGTGTCACACGCAACAGTATGGTACAATATGATTGTGTAATTGTCAAATTAAGTTCCAAGAAAAACTACTGTACTAAATTTGATGAGTATCTACAAACCTTCGAATTGGGAGGGCGATCCTCCCGGTGAACTGACCATAAATGGGTTATACTTAGGGTACCCTCTATCATCTCTAGTTAAAAAAAAATGAACTAACTTTTTCAGCGACGCCATCATTTTGGAAAAGTAAGTTAACTCATTTCTACTAAAGAGGCTAGAGGGTACCCTAGTGATAACCACTTGCATCGACGTGGTACGTATAGTAAATGATTCCCACGATCCTTTGTTTCCTCCAATATCTCAAAATACTCCAAGAATTCTAATAAGTAATGAGAAAGATAACATATTTAAAACTCTTGTAAGACTAGACCTTTGACATGCTAGTTACTAAGGCAGATGGGCAAATGTTTGACTGTATATGTAGTTTTTGTTAGCTAAGCATGCGGTAAGTGTGAGCAAGTCATTCATAAACCATTTTATCATGCAAGTAGCACTGCCAAATCACGTGGTCATTTTATTTGGGTGGTGAAAGCTTCACGATGACAATGGTGAGCGGATCGGAGTTGCGTCATGTCCTTCGTCACCCCTGCCGTGATGGTGAAGTCGGAGCTGCGAGGCGACTTGTGGCAACGATGCCACTTGATTGGTGCTTGCGTCGGTGCAAGGCGTGCAACTTTCTTCTATGAAGGTCACGGTTGAAGTCGGAGCTGCCTCCTCCTCGACGTGCTTGGAGGTCGACTGTTTGGCATGTGCTCACTTTGGCTCCAGTGTCGTTCGCGGCGAGGGTCTCGGTCGCGGTCGTCTAAGGTGAAGTCGGAATCGCTGACTCGTGGAGGAGTGACGACGATGACGCTCGATGACATCCTCATCGATGGTCTTTCTTCTCGATGGCGTGTGTGCTCCGTGTGGGTAGCCAGGTTGGCCGGGGTGTCCAGTACGTGTGTGTTGTTGGTTTTTTCCCGATTTTCTCCTAAAAATTAGGCACTTTCTTCTTAATTAATGAATGAGACAAAGCTTTTGCCTCCGTTTCAAAAAAAAATAGTGTGAACTTCAGCCATGTTCATTATATAAATACTGTTGTTCCTGTCATATTAAGACTTGCGAATCACAAATGTAAAATCAATTTACCGACCATGTCGTCTAGGATATTGGAGGAGAACAACGGATGAGCTAGCAATTGGGCCTAGGTATACACATGTTCACAAAGAAAGCGGTGATCGATTCGCTACTGGCGGAAACTGATGTGTGGAGGCTGATGGAAAATGCATAAATGCTTACGAATCTTACTAGCTTTGAGTTCTACCATGTGTATTGTATGCTGATCTGGTCCATCTGGATCAGGAAAAAGTTGGGTGTGTACTCCCAAGATATGTCTTTCTTTGCCCTACCTCCCCTTTGAAAATAAATTTTGTTTCGAATCCTGATTTGAAAAGTAAGATCCTTCGAAATCATTGTGACCGTTTATGTGATTAAGTAACCAACCTTTAATGGTAGACTGGTAGTACAAACCATTCCTTCAAGTACAGGGTACAAGGGAATGTAAAATCAATCCACAGACTGAGTTGTCTGAAATATTGGAGGAAAACCGTACATGAGATAGGAAAAAAACTAAAAGATTCCATATTCAACATCTATTAGAAAAATAATGCAATCACCATCGCGTGGAAGAAGTTGTGAAGTATCATGTTATTTTACATTAATTAAATGATTAAACAGATCTAGTCCGATACTGACATTAGTTCACACATTATACAGGATTTGAAAAAAAAAAATCAGAGTTCCAAGCTATCTTTTCCACATATTCATATGCTTGGTATTAATTAGCGGATAAATTCCACTCGTTGTGCTTGGCTGATTAAATGGTTGGCCGCGCAATATTACCCAGACTAGCTGGCTCCACTGTCAAGACAAAGCTACAGACGTGTTTTCGGCCGGAGAAGATATGATGGGTTCGGCATGCTGTAGATGGGCCAAGCCCGTAGTCTAGCGTGTCTGTCCTTATAGCCCACGTCTAAATTGGGGCTGCCTGTACACTGATCTGGTTAGCATATACCGCTTGCTGCAAAGCTTAGCCACTGTTGGGCCACAGCCCATTAGGGTTAGGTATATATTTTCTTTTCTCTTTTTCTCTGTTGTTTCCTTTATGTTTTTTGGTTTTCCAAATCTGCACGTTTTGAAAAACCAAAATATATTCAATGAGAATTTTTTTTCAAAATATGATTATTTTTTAAACAAATGAATATTTTTCCACAATTTCAAAATTTGTAAAAAATCTGAGCAATTTTAAATTTTAAATGAGTTCTAAAATTGAACATTTTAAAATTTTGAAGTGTGAATATTGTTAAATTTAATAATTGTTTAGTTTTATTTTTAAATATTTTAAAAATATGCACATTTTTAAATCTATTGTTTTAAAACTTTAACAAGAGAAACGGAAAATAAAAAAGGAAAAAAGATAAAAGTAGAAATAAAAGAAATAAACACTACAGCCTAACCGTGCGGCGTGCGGGGGGTTGTGCAGCGCGGTGCAAGTGCCCATCTGGTCATCACATAGGATTCACCCCAAGTTGTGAACTCGTTGCAGCAAAAACAGAGCCATACCCTCCCATCCCCGCCGTTGGAATCCTGGACAAACTCGCCGCCGCCTCTTCGTCTCACCGGCGAGAGCATCTACAGTATGCCAAGTGAATTCACTGTCAATAGCAGAGTTTCGAGACCGGCAAGAGCCGTGGCCATCCTAACACCATTGATTTGCACCTAAAATTTCATGAACAATTTCATCCACGCCTACTAAAAGACGCGATTTGAATCCGGACCTAAGCCGTTGATTTGTCTCTAATTGAGCAGAACCGTGCCTTATATTTTGGCATGTATACTTTTCGGGGCCAACAGAAGACAAGCTCAACAAAACAACCAACTCAGGAAATAAAGCAGGGGGATGAGCTGCAGAACTCTTCGGCGTTCAGGAAAAGGTGGGATGGAGGCGGTGGATATCTAGGGAGGAGGCGCTCGCAAGGTGACGGCTTTGAGGCTCCCGCCGGCGCCAGGGTCTGAGGCCGGCCGCCGCCGCCTGATGTCGCCGGGTTGGACAGCGGACGCTCCGCAGGCGGTGGAGCTCCCGGAGTCCATCCGCGGACGTCGCTGGGCAGATGTCGCGGACGAGGAGGCTGCTGAGGAGGCGGCGCGCGCGGAGGTGGCCGCGCGGTGCTCGCCGCCGGGGACGACAACCTTCGGTAACTACCTGGTCTGCGCTCGGCGGGGTCGGCCGCGCCGCCCCCCTCGTCAGCGGCGCCAGGCGCCGGTTCAGGGGCCGCACCGCCTACCGCCGTCGCGGGCTGCTGTGGGGCGGGGGCACCCCGCGGCGCCGCCGTTGCTCCGGGAGCTCCCGGCCAGGACCACGGTGGAGGCGGCCGTCTCGGAGATGGAGGGGACGCCGGGGCACATGGGGGACGTGGCCGTGCGCGGGGCGGAGCAGCTGGCTCCGTTGCCGCCGCCGCCGCTCCCTTCGGGGATGGAGACGAGCTCCTGCGCAGAGCCGCGGCTGCACGCTCCTGGGCCGTCTGGGCATGTGCTGGCCTGGAGGCGCCAGGACGTGCGCTGAGTTGAGCCCGCGAGGCCCATCTCCGCACCCAAGTGGCTCTGGCTACGCAAGGGGTCCAACCAGTTAGGGTTTGGTCACCCCGCGCGCCCCGACCAAATCCGCCGCCACGCCGCCTCTGCCCGCTCCGTTCGCGTCCACCCGCCACCGCCGCCGCTCGTCGCCTCCTTCCGCGACATGGTGCTCAAGCGGGCGCGCAGCCCGTCGTCGAGCCGGTCCCCGCCGCAGCACCACCGCCGGATCCGCCCGGCCTCGCCGCGCCCCTGCCTCCCGAGCCCTACAGGCCACCTGCGAGGCGCTCTCCGCCGCGCCGCTCTCCCCCGCGGTGGTCCTCCCCACGCAGGAGGTCGCCGGCTCTCCCGTCCCCTCGCAGACATGGCCGGGATGAGGGTGGCCGAGAGCGGGAACGCCCGTCGCGCCACCACCAGGAGGTCGCTGCTCCGGCCGCCCGTCGCTGCTCACCGGGCCGGCGCGCCCCTTCCCCGGAGGCTGATCGCAGGGAGGCCGCGTTGAGGGCGGATTTGGTGCAGCGCACGCAGCATCCGGTCAGGGACCATGGCCGGGATGCCTCCTGGAGGTCTGACCGCGGACACTCGCCGCCACGCCGCAACCAGCGTCGGGACGCCCCGGTGCCGCAGCCCGCTGGTCCGTCCGCTGCGAAGAAGAAGAAAAAGCCGAAGAAGAAGAGGGCCGGTGTGGGAGGCGCCGCGGGTGGGAGCCAGCTTGGGCACCCGTCTATGGCGCCTCCGCAGGGACGGATGTTCGATGGCCATGCCGATACCCAGCTGGCGGTGTCGGCGCCGCCGGAGAAATCCCCCACCTCCAACATCTGCTTCAACTGTGGAGAGATGGGGCACTTCCGGTCAGACTGCACGGCGCCGGAGCAGTGCCTCTTCTGCGGTGACCCTGCCCACCTAGCCGCGGCATGCAAGGAGCGCTTCAACAGCAGGAGAAGGAGGGAGGTCATCGAGTACCTGGGACATGGGATCGATGGAGGCTTCTACTACATTGACCTGGGGGTGGGGAGCTCAGTACCCCTCAGCACCTTGCAGTGATCACCGTTCTCCCAGAGCAGGACCCCCCGTTGCAGATTGAGGTGACAGTCGACACGATCCGCGCCGAGCTCGCTCAGTTGGAGTCGACTTGGGTGTGGAACGTGAGAGAGATCTCGCCTACTGAGTTTGCAGTGGCGTTTCCCTCGGCTGAGCTCCTTCGCGCCCTATCCTGGAGCAACTCGACCATCCTTCCGGCCAACAACATCAACGTCTCTATCAAGCCGTCTTGTGTGGATCCCGATACTGTGGCTACTTTGTCTGAGGTTTGGGTCCGGGTCCACGACATTCCCGAGGAGGCTAGGAGTGACCATATCATTGAGCTCATTTCCCAGACCATTGGCAAGCTTGTCACCGTGGACCCCCTCTCTCTCCCAGGCGTCGGGCCGGTGCGCATGCTGATCCTCTGCCCTGACCCCTCGAAGCTCGCATGCACTCTTCCACACGTCTTCTTTGGGAAGGGTGGCCGGGCCCTGACGGTTGAGGTGGAGGGAGACGAGGCCCAGGCGGGGTCTCAAACTCCTCCCCTCGACCCCTCTCAGTCTCACCATGATGACGATGCCGAGGGTGATGATGATTCTTCCGACGGAGGCTCTGAGGATGACTTGGGCGGCGACGGCGAGGAGTCCCCCCCAGCGGCAGGTTCCTGGTGCCGGAGCCGGGCCTTCAGCAGCTCTGGACGCCAGGCCTGGGGCACAGTCGGCTCTGCCTGGGTCGGCGCGGACTCACAGGAGCGCGCCGGCCAAGTTGGGGGCGACTACCCCCGCGCCCCTCCAGCCGTCACCGTGGAGTCCTGCGACCTCTCCATCTTGGAGTACGGGTCCAACTTCCCCCAGGAGGCGTCGTCTGCGAGCGTGGGGTTGTACGTGTGCCCCCCGCAGTCACCGAGGTCGCCAGGGCTGGTCTACTACACGCGCTCCCCGGGCTCTACTCCCACCTCGCCCCTGGGCCCTGCGACCCCTAGCCCTACTGCCCAGGAGCCAGCCTCGGTCTTCCCCGTGTTACCCTCCAAAACCCACCTACGGGCTTTGGTTGAGCAACACGAAGAGCCGGGAAGCTCCCAGGGCCGCTTAGTGGATCCCTGGCACCTCGCGTCGTCCCGCAAATCTTCTGGCCAACGTCCTGGCGGTTGCTAGGGCGTGCCACCTGACCTAGACCCGATCAGGAAGGTGTTAGTGCTTCGATTGTTCCTGCATGGCAGACACGTAAACATTAAATACGAGCCCTATCGGCTCTCAGGTTTCCCTGTGGATCGGCTCAAGGAGCCGATCGCCCCATGTTTCTTGATGGATTTGCAATGGCATGGGGATCCTGCTTGATCAGGGCAAAGCTAAAGCGATCCACGATAGTTTAGGGTTTTCACCGCATAATCGGAATGTCCTACGTGCAATCGGGCCTAGCAGCTACGAGAGATGATGCAAACTATCCCTACGAGAGGCCTAAAAACTAACATAACGTTGATTCCCGGAACATCCCTCACAGGGACGGTAAACAACGCCTAACGCACCGCCGGATCGTCCGACCCCAGCATAAGGCCTAACTATGCAGATATTAAACTAATCCTTGCGGAGCAAGGAGCAACTATAACGGATCGGATCTACTAAGTAACGAAAAAGCAAGATGCTGCCCTTACGTCTGGATAGACGTAAGGGCAGCTAGGTGTTGAGGGACGGCATTGCCACGCAGATATGCACGTGAAAGCACCAATGCAAGCCCCTAAACACCTAAGGATAAGTAGTACCGCTCGCCATCAACAAGGCTTCAGCACGAGCAGTACAAGGTTGACGAATAAACGTGCGCTGCCTAGATCGCTAGATGCGATCTAGGCGACATGGTGCTTACCCGGGAGAAACCCTCGAAGAAAGGGGTGGCGATGCGCCCGATTTGTGTTGGTTGAACGATGATTGTCCTCCTTTTCCGATAACCCTAGATACATATTTATAGTCCAAGGGACTTTCTAATTGAGGCGTGCACCTAACCGTGCACGGGCCAGACTCTATCTCTTAATTCTAAATTACAATGCGATCTAATATGTTACAGATACATGGGCAGTTAAGCCCGAACTCCTTGCGCAAGGCCGCTTCAAAGACGCTCCACGTGTTCGTCCTTCAAGCCCATCTTCACTTACGGCCCATCTCCTGATTTGGCCAAAATCGGGTGGTAACACATGCCCCCCTGGTTTTGCTAATGATAATTGCATAACCATCTGCCTCCTTCGAAGGGTCATGTCATAACAGAACCGTCGCAGTTTTCTTCATGATGACGTCTTGCCTTCCCAACTTCTCTGCACGATTCGACAGTTTTGGCCCTACATCCTTGGAAACTGTTCGAGCATTGATCTCCGATATATCCCCCTTTACTTAACCGCATCAAACAGTTCTCTTCCTCATCCCCTTGCTCCAAACCAGCCGTCAGCCAAAAAACCCTCCTCCTTCATAGCCATGTCTTCTCCTTCCTCTTCCCAATCCTCCTCCGCCAGCGAGGGAGAGCCGGAGGTCAATCAGACGGAAGCATACAACCGACGCGCCCCCGAGCATTGGGATGAGCAAGAATTTGACTTCGACTTCGTGCCTGAAGGCCGACCCGAAGACCTCGTCTGGTCGGATGGTGACATGCCTCTGACTGACAGGGAAGACGATCTTCAGTTCTTGATCGATGGAGAACTAGAGGCGGAGAGCGATAGCAACGACCCCCTCTTCCGGGGTAAATTCACTTCCTCCACTAAAGAGGAAGAAGAAGAAGAAGAGGACGATGAAGACGAAGATGTCTCCTCCGACACGAAGAAGGAACCAGAAGATGACACCTCCTCCGAGGAACCGCCGCCAAAGCGCATCCGTGGCTGGGCCTGGTCCGATGAAGATGATGATGATGACGAGGAGGAGGCCTCCGCTGAAGGTCACAGTAGCGGCGACGAGGAATTCGTCAACAGTAGCGATGAGGGCGGCTACCCCAGCGACGACGAAGACGGCAACAGCCCTTAGGGTAGGGATTTACCAGCATATGACTAGCAGTAGTAATCTGTTCCCCTTTTGTTTGAGTAATCAGCCCTCCCTTGTAAGAAATCCCTTTTAATGAAGAATTTCCTCCAATCTGACTTTGTCGATTTTCCCCAAATTGATTTAGCCGATTCTCCTTAACCCTTTTACTAAGCCGATGTTAACGCATCGGTCCTACATAATCCATCCCTCCACTCCTCAACTGATGACTTTGAGACCTGGTACTCTTCAAGAATTCATCATTTGCTGAAGGAAGTTGCGACGAAGGATCAGCCGATGATACCCCAATCGGCTTCGAAAACAGAACACTCATCAGACCAGCTGCCCCCCGAGCCTCAGTCAAGGCGAGGCTAGCGGTGAGGATACGCAGATCGAAGAAAGGGCTTTGCAGGTAATTCGAGGCAGTCACTATGCAGAACCAGCCAAACTTGCCCCCATCGACCACCTTCCCTCCGCTGAAAGCCGATGTAGTAGACGAATCACCAACAGCTTAACTGATGCCTCTGACAGTACTGCCGACTTCGCATCTTGAACACGCAGCTGGTAGATCTCGTGTAATTGTACTAGAGTCGATGTCCAAGCATCGGCTGTGCTGAAATTTTTTTTTATTGTCCGATTGATCCTTGAATCGGCTCATCTGGGTACATTTTCGCGGTCGCGGCCTTGTACCTTCTCCGTATATGCCCCCCAAGCTCCTCTAGTTCAACGATGCAGCTTATGGTGAGAATGTTGAGATCGTCACCCTGGCCGAGCCCTATGGTCGAGGCCGTGACCCTTCAAGCTTGTACGAAGAAAAGGGCAGCTTCGGGCGCCCAAGTTGACGCTTCTGCTAGCACCGTCACACTTGAAGGTCTGCAAACGAAACTGGAGGTCCTCGCAGAGAAGACCTGAGTCACCAAACAGTTGGAGGTCCTTGCAAAGTAGCCTCGCCATGTAACAGTTTGTACCCCTTGGGTCGATGGCCGTGCATCGGCTTTGAACTCTTAAGTCGATGTCTACGCATCGGCTGTGCTCAAAAATTTCTGTATTTTTAAGTCGATGTCTACGCATCGGCTGTGCTCAAAAATCTTCAATTTTTTATGGCCGATTTGCTTATGTATCGGCCCCCATGCTTGAGCTGCTCTGTTGGACATTTGACATCCGTTCCCAGCTCCGTATCCTCGTATCTCATCCCTCTATGTGCCCCCCGAGCCGATTCTGTCAAGTAATTGATGGCATCGGCTCTTCAGGCATCTGTTGGATCAATGCTGAACACAAACAAAAGGATACTAAGGATAATTTTGGCCGATTGCGGGAATCGGCCTCCCTTTCCGTTGCAATGCTTCGTGAAGGTTTACAACTTCTCGGATTCCCACTGTAGCTACGTGACATGTTGGAGATAAGATCCTTTGCTTTTCATTTTTTAGGGCCGATCTCAGGGATCGGCCTTTGCCACGTATGTCCAATGTCTTGGACTTGCTACTCCGTCCGGGTCACTGATATCATGTTTGTATCAGCCGATGCCTCTGCATCGGCATCAGCCGATGCCTGTGCATCGGCTTTCGCCTGTTTTGGGCGCCATACTTTCTTTGGCGGGCGCGCCTTCGTTTCCACTGTTTGCTGAATTTTCACGGCCAGATCGGGCCGTGCTCTTCTCAACGTGTACACGTACTGTGCCTCGGCTTCTTCCAGGTTTCGTAGCCGCTGCACTCTACGCTTCTGAGAATGGCTGAGTCCATCAGGGCACCACCTTGGTCGGTGATACCTATCTTCTTCTCCATCTGACTCCTCGAAGTCTTCTTCTTGAGAGGACTCAGCTCGTTTGTTATGTGGTGGGAGGGGTCCTAGACGCTCGAATACTGAAACTTCGTTCGCCCTTCTCCTTCGCTGTGTGCAGTCTGGGCCGTTCTCGATTGTTGGCAATCGGCTCATTCCTGAGTCCCAGCAATGTTTGAAGAAGGGACAGCTCCAGTGCTTGTCCACGTTGTCTTGTTCCCTAGGCCTCCCTCTGGCGCGACGTTCGTACCCGTCGTTGTTTCTGTCGTTCTGACGATACCTCCTGTTTGCATCAGACCGACGATATCCTTCATTGTCGTCGTCGTAGCGGCGACGTCGGTCGTACTGCTGCTCATATTTGTTGAGGAGATGCACGGATAATGGGCGTTGATACCGTATGTTTCTCACCTCCTCCTCGGTCAGGTACCGTCTATCGTCGTCTTGGGGCCGGTCGCGTGGAACGGCCTCCTCTTTATCTTTGCCACGAGAGTGGCTGATCTCTGCTTTGTCCGCGCCACGGCGAATCACAAACCCTGCCATATTGACATCGAAAGAGAACCCTGGCTCTCTTATGGAGTGGCTTAGGTCCACCATGTTGACGTCCGGAAACGGACGCTTGTCTACCTTCATGGCAAACTGTCCGAAAGTTAATCGGCCTGCTTCTATCGCCATCTGAACTTGTGAGCGCAACACTTTGCAGTCGTTGGTGGCGTGCGTGAACGTATGATGCCATTTGCAGTATGGCCTTTTGTTCATCTCCTGCGCCGTAGGGATCTTGTGGCCTTCGGGTAGCTTCAACTGTTTCTCTTTCGCAGCGCGATCGAAGATCCGTTCAGTTTTGGTCACGTCAAAGTCCAACCCTCTTGGAGGCCCTGGTGGATTCACCCATTTGCAGGACACAGGTATGCGGCGTCCGAGTCCACTCGGCTACCGCAACTTCCTGATCTTCCACAGCATCTTCATCTTCGTCAGTATTGACCAGGCTGATCGCGCGCTTGAACTTGTCCAGGTACAGTTCTGGATGGCGCTGCTCATATAAGGTCAGTCTATTGACCAGGTGCGTCAGCGAGTTGTACTCAACTTGGAACGTCAGATCCTTGAACGACGCCGCAAGGCCTGCCACGGCCAGCTCGACTGCCTCTTTCTCGGTTAAATGAGCCGAATAGCATCGGTTCTTGACAGTTTTGAAACGATGAATGTACTCAGCCACTGACTCTCCTCGCTTTTGCCGAACCTGTGCTAGTTCGGCAATACCAGCTTCAGTAGCTTCTGAATGGTATTGGGTGTGGAATAGTTCCTCCAGCTGCTTCCATGATTGCACTGAATTTGGCTGCAACGAGGTGTACCATCCAAACGCTGGACCGGTGAGGGATCGCGAGAAGAACCTCACCCGTAGCTGATCCGATACTGAAACCATGCCCAACTGGGCCAGGTATCGGCTCACGTGCTCGATGGAGGTTGACCCTTCTGACCCACTGAATTTGTTGAAGTCCGGAAGCCGGTACTTAGGTGGTAGTGGGATCAGGTCGAACTCATTGGGGTACGGCTTGGAATAGCCGATTATCTTCTTCTTCGGCAAGATGCCGAACTGATCTCTCAGGACTGCGCTGATCTGATCTGCGGTGGAGGTGGTGGCAGCTGAGTTTTCCTGGACTGGTGCAGTGGTATATTTGGCTAGCCACGCTTGTTTCTCAGCTTCTGCTCCTAAACTCCCCGCTGCTGCAGTCGTTCTTCCTGCCGGAACAATTGCTCCTGCTCCGGCAATCCCTCCTTGGGGAGCCTGGATCGCCTGCGTCCAGTTGTTGCAGTCCGGCACATACGTGCACACGTATCCGTGTGGGATTTCCTTGGGCGGGTCATGTAAGAACTGATAGTCGCCCGGGTCACCCCCAACTTTGTAGACGACGTATGCCGGTGAGCCTTGTTGCTGTGGAGCCGCCATTGCGTACGGCAGAGGTGGTCTGGTGTGGAGTTGCATCTCTCCCTGGTGAGTCCCTAGAACAGGTCCTGAAGGGGAGTACCGACGCTCCATGATCTCTTGCACCACACGGAGCGCAACGCGCTCCAAAGTGTTCATCAGGCTCTCAGAGTGTCGATGCAGCGAGTGAGCCACCATGTAGTTGATTTCCTGTCGCAGGGCTCTGGTCCGTTCATCTGAAGGGAGGGACAGATCCAACCCATCGAGGGCGCCTTGTGGCGTGAATCCTTTGAACCTGATGCCGTGCGACCGGGTCTTCTCGAAGGAGCCGATGAGTTCGGCTTCAATAATGGCCTTCAGCTCATCGTACTTTTTCTTGTGGTCCGGAGGGAGTTCCTCGTACGTGATCTGCTCCTCTGCCATCTCGGATGTCGGTGTTGACGTGGATGTTGCAGAAGAGGTCCCACCGGGCGTGCCAGAATGTGTTACCCTCCAAAACCCCCCGACGGGCTTTGGCTGAGCAACACGAAGAGCCGGGAAGCTCCCAGGGCCGCTTAGTGGATCCCTGGCACCTCGCGTCGTCCCGCAAATCTTTCGGCCAACGTCCCGGCGGTTGCTAGGGCGTGCCACCCGACCTAGACCCGATCGGGAAGGTGTTAGTGCTTCGATTGTTCCCGCATGGCGGACACGTAAACATTAAATACGAGCCCTATCGGCTCTCAGGTTTCCCTGTGGATCGGCTCAAGGAGCCGATCGCCCCATGTTTCTTGATGGATTTGCAATGGCATGGGGATCCTGCTTGATCAGGACAAAGCTAAAGCGATCCACGATAGTTTAGGGTTTTCACCGCATAATCGGAACGTCCTACGTGCGATCGGGCCTAGCAGCTACGAGAGATGATGCAAACTATCCCTACGAGAGGCCTAAAAACCAACATAACGTTGATTCCCGGAACATCCCTCGCAGGGACGGTAAACAACGCCTAACGCACCGCCGGATCGTCCGACCCCAGCATAAGGCCTAACTATGCAGATATTAAACTAATCCTTGCGGAGCAAGGAGCAACTATAACGGATCGGATCTACTAAGTAACGAAAAGCAAGATGCTGCCCTTACGTCTGGATAGACGTAAGGGCAGCTAGGTGTCGAGGGACGGCATTGCCACGCAGATATGCACGTGAAAGCACCAATGCAAGCCCCTAAACACCTAAGGATAAGTAGTACCGCTCGCCATCAACAAGGCTTCAGCACGAGCAGTACAAGGTTGACGAATAAACGTACGCTGCCTAGATCGCTAGATGCGATCTAGGCAGCATGGTGCTTACCCGGGAGAAACCCTCGAAGAAAGGGGTGGCGATGCGCCTGATTTGTGTTGGTTGAACGATGATTGTCCTCCTTTTCCGATAACCCTAGATACATATTTATAGTCCAAGGGACTTTCTAATTGAGGCGTGCACCTAACCGTGCACGGGCCAGACTCTATCTCTTAATTCTAAATTACAATGCGATCTAATATGTTACAGATACATGGGCAGTTAAGCCCGAACTCCTTGCGCAAGGCCGCTTCAAAGACGCTCCACGTGTTCGTCCTTCAAGCCCATCTTCACTTACGGCCCATCTCCTGATTTGGCCAAAATCGGGTGGTAACACCCCGACACTCCCGTGGCTGGAGCCAAGGCGAGGGCCCCGCGGCGTCACCGTCAGTCCACTCAGCCGTCCCGCCACAGCGCTAGGCTCGCTCGGTCCCGCTCCGGGGCCGAGGCGATGGAGCCGACTGTGGCTGCGCAGGCAGAGCGGCGGGCGGCAGCCCGCAACCTCGACTCAGGTACCCACCCCACTCTTCGCCCCTCCCCCTCTGTTACCCCTTCTCCCCCCTCGGGCTCTCGGTTCTCTGTTCTTGCTACTGCGTCGCTCGACCACCTTGGTCAGGTGGCATCGGATTGTGGTGTGATTTTCAGGGGTGAACGAGGCCCTCGGGCTGAACAGCTGGCGGCGATTCGGGCCAAGGAGGTCTACGATGGCGTGCTCGCAGCCTCTCGCGCTCAGTTGGAGCGCGAGAGGGCGACCACCGCTACCCTGACCGACCCTGTGCAGCTGGCACCTGGGTCTGGTCTGGAGCCTTCCAATGGGTCTATCCCTTTGGATAGCTCTGACGCGGCCCCCTGATACGTCTCAAACGTATCTATAATTTCTTATGTTCCATACTAGTTTTATGACAATACCTACATGTTTTGCTCACACTTTATAATGATTTTATGCATTTTATGGAACTAACCTATTAACAAGATGACGAGGTGCCAGTTCCTGTTTTCTGCTGTTTTTGGTTCCAGAAAGGCTGTTCGGGCAATATTCTCGGAATTCGACGAAACAAAAGCCAAACATCTTATTTCACCGAGACGGACCCGAACACCGAAGGGGAGCCGGAGAGGAGGCCCAGGGCCCCCACACCACACTGGGGCGCGACCTAGGAGGGGGGCGCGCCGCCCTATGGGGTGGCCCCCCAGGCACCCCTTGCGCCGCCTCTTCGCCTATATAACCTCTCGTGACGTGAAAACCCTACACCAATTGACGAAACTCCAGAAAGACTCCAGGGACACCGCCGCCATCGCGAAACTCCGTTTCGGGGACGAAGTCTCCGTTCCGGCACGCCGCCGGGATGGGGAATTGCCCCGGAGTCATCTCCATCGACACCACCGCCATCTTCATCGCCGTTGCTTGTCTCCCATGATGAGGAGGGAGTAGTTCTCCCCGAGGCTGAGGGCTCTACCGGTAGCTATGTGGTTCATCTCTCTCTCCCATGTACTTCAATACAATGATCTCATGAGCTGCCTTACATGATTGAGATCCATATGATGAGCTTTGTAATCTAGATGTCGTTATGCTATTCAAGTGGATTTTACTTATGTGATCTCCGGAGACTCCTTCTCCCACGAGTGTAAAGGTGACAGTGTGTGCACCGTGTGGGTCTCTTAGGCTATATTTCACATAATACTTGTTCACTGGGTTATGATTTGAGTTGGATGTCTCTATGAAATTGTGGTGTGTTAGTACCTCCTATGAATGCTCAAAGTGACAACGTGGGGTGTTTATTAGTACTTGGGAATACATCTTTAAGGTTTGCTTTTGCATCCCTACACGGTGAATTAGTGTTTGTTATCCAGCCAGAGAGTAATTCAGAATAGCATAGTGAAGTGCTTATATTTATATTCAATTATGATTGCATTGTTGAGAGTGTCCACTAGTGAAAGTATGATCCCTAGGCCTTGTTTCTAAGCATTGAAACACCGTTTCCAACAAGTTCTGTTACATGTTTGCTTGCTGCCATCTTTATTTCAGATTGCAATTGTTACTTACAATCATCCATATTACTTGTATTTCACTATCTCTTCGCCGAACTAGTGCACCTATACATCTGACAAGTGTATTAGGTGTGTTGGGGACACAAGAGACTTCTTGTATCTTAATTGCAGGGTTGCTTGAGAGGAATATCTTTGACCCCTACCTCCCTGAGTTCGATAAACCTTGGGTGATTCACTTAAGGGAAACTTGTCGCTGTTCTACAAACCTCTCGCTCTTGGAGGCCCAAAACTGTCTACGGGAATAGAAGCGTGCGTAGACATCAAGCTATTTTCTCGGCGCCGTTGCCGGGGAGGTAAGGTAAAAGGTATTCACATCCTCCGACTACTAAGCTATTTCCTAGCACTGTTGCCGGTGTGTGAGTGCTCGAAGCTATCTCCTTTAGATTCTGCAATTTTATCTTTTTGTCTCTTGTTTTTATTTTCACTAGTTAGGCATAATGGAAAACAACAAAAAAATTAGTGAGCTTTTTAATCTTTTTCCTGAGTTAGAATTGTTTGATGCGAAAATTAAAAAACCTATGGAACCTTATTTGCATGCTAGTAGCAATGTTATTAGTATGAACGCAATTACTGCTAATGCTATGGAAAAGTCTAAGCTTGGGGAAGCTAGTTTTTATGATCCTTTTAGCTTCCCAGCTTTACGGGAGAAAATTTGCTATGATAATACTTTATCTCCCATGTGCGATAACTCTAATGATGCTTGTGATATTTTAAATCCACCTACTGAAAATATTCCTTTCAAGATACCTATGAAAATTATTGAACTTGTTGTGGATAACCGCTATGAAGGGGATGGAACTGTCAGTCCTGGAGATCATTTACTTGTTTTTACATGAATTATGCGGGTTATTCAAGTGTGCGAGTATTTCCATGGATGAAGTTAGGAAGAAATTATTCTCTATGTCGTTGTCTGGTAAAGCGGCGCATTGGTATAAACTGCTGAAGGATGGGCATTCTCTTGATTGGAAGGATATTGTGCCTCTATTTTATTCTAAATTCTATCCTCCAAGTGAAATTCACAAAGAGAGAAACCGTATATATAATTTCTAGCCTCATGATGGAGAGGGTATTGCCCAAGCATGGGAGAGATTGAAGTCTTTAATGCTCAAATGCCCCATTCATGAGCTTCCTGGTAATGTTATCATTGATAATTTCTATGCAAGACTTTCTTTTCAAGATAAACCCTTGCTGGATACTGCTTGTTCTGGATCATTCACGCGCAACAAAGAAGAGTTTAAATGGGACCTTCTTGATCGGATTCAGGAGAATACTGAAGGATGGGAGAATGACAGAGGTAGAGAGTCAGGTATAAATTATGATTATGAATGCATTGAAACTTTTATGGATACTGATAAATTTCGAAATATGAGTGCTACTTATGGTCTTGACTATCAAGTTGTTGCAAATTTTTATAAAGCTTTTGCCTCTCGTTTTGAATTGCCTAGGAAGAATTTTGATAAGTATCATGAACCTTTTAAAGACATCATCATGAAGGATGAAACTGTTATTAATGATTGCAATGAACATGCTCAAACTTCTGAAAATGCTATTTCCTATAAGCATGTTAATTTTTGTGGAGTTCATAGACCTTGTGAAAAGAATAAAATTGAAGAAGAATATTGTATCCATCATAGGAATGAAAAAACTAGAAAGTGGTCTAGGGCTCTAGATGATCTTGGTAAAAAAGTTTGTGCTCTTTATCCTTTTATTTGTGAACTTTGCCATAGAGTGGGTCATTTTAATTTTCAATGCTCCTCCAATGATAATTCGAACCTTATGAGTGCTACAAATTTGTATTGTGATGAACTAACTTTATTTTTGGGGTGTGAAGAGTTATTGAGAAAAACTTCTTTGGTGGATATGAGTGCTCTTGATATTAATAGTGTCCTGCATGGGTGTCTTTCTTATTGCATTGATAATTGCCACACAAATACTTACATACAAAATATTTTAGAAGATGACACGTTGCCAAAATATGATAGGACCGCTGTGTGTTTTGAACTTATTAATGAAAAGGAGGAATCCTCCCAAGTTTCTTCTATTGTTTCTAGAAATAAATCAGGTTACGTGGAGAAGCCTCCCTTCAAGCCTCTTCCTCCTAAAGAAGGGAATGAGGAGAAGGAGAAGAAGAAGGGAACGAATAAGAGGAAGAGGAGGGGGAATAAAAAGAAAGAGGTAACGGCATATCCCCGCGTGTATGAGATAACGATAGGTAACCGTAAATATGTTGCTAATACGTCTCCAACGTATCGATGATTTCTTATGTTCCATGCTTGTTTTATGACAATACCTACATGTTTTGTTCACACTTTATATCGTTTTGATGCATTTTCCGGAACTAACCTATTGACGAGATGCCGAAGTGCCAGTTCCTGTTTTCTGCTATTTTTGGTTTCAGAAATCCTAGTAAGGAAATATTATCGGAATTGGACGAAATCAACGCCCAGCATCTTAGAATTCCACGAAGCTTCCAGAACTCCCGAGAGGGACCAGAGGAGGGCCACAGGGCCACCACACGCCAGGGCGGCGCGGCCCAAGGGGGGGCGCGCCCCCCTATTGTGTGGCGCCCCCGTAACCCTTCCGACTCCGCCACTTCGCCTATAAGAAGCCCCCTGACCTAAATCTTCGAGACAGATAAGCCACGATACGAGAAAAGTTCCAGAGCCGCCGCCATCGCGAAGCCAAGATTCGGGGGACAGGAGTCTCTGTTCCGGCACGCCGCCGGGACGGGGAAGTGCCCCCGGAAGGCATCTCCATCGACACCACCGCCATCTCCATCAACGCTGCTTTCTCCCATGATGAGGAGGGAGTAGTTCTCCCTCGAGGCTGAGGGCTGTACCGGTAGCTATGTGGTTAATCTCTCTCTCTGTACCCCAATACAATGATCTCATGAATTGCTTTGCATGATTGAGATCCATATGATGAGCTTTGTATCGCTATTAGTCTATGTGCTACTCTTGTGATGTTATTAAAGTAGTCTATTCCTCCTTCACGGTGTAATGGTGACAGTGTGTGCATCGTGTAGTTCTTGGCGTAGGTTATGATCATAATCTCTTGTAGGTTATGGAGTTAATTATTACTATGATAGTATTGATGTGATCTATTCCCCCTTCATAGTGTAAAGGTGACAGTGTGTATGCTATGTTAGTACTCGGTTTAAATTGCAAATATCTATTATGCTCTAAAGGTTACTTAAACATGAATATCGAATGTTGTGGAGCTTGTTAACTCCGGCATTGAGGTGCTCTTGTAGCCCTACACAACGAATGGTGTTTGTCATCCAACAAGAGTATATGTAGCACAAAGGAAGAGAACTTATTTATTATGTGATCAATGTTGAGAGTGTCCACTAGTGAAAGTAGGATCCTAGGCCTTGTTTCCACCACAAAGAATTGCTTCCCACGCCAGCAAGCTATTTTACGGCACCGCTTGTTTACTTGTTTTACCGCATCTTTACTTCTCGCAATATTACCACCATCTATACCACCTGTGTTTTACTATCTCTTCGCCGAACTAGTGCGCCTATACATCTGACAAGTGTATTAGGTGTGTTGGGGACACAAGAGACTTCTTGTATTGTGATTGCAGGGTTGCTTGAGAGGACTATCTTTGACCTCTTCCTCCCTGAGTTCGATAAACCTTGGGTGATCCACTTAAGGGAAACTTGCTGCTTTTCTACAAACCTCTGCTCTTGGAGGCCCAACACTGTCTACAAGAAAACAAGCGTGAGTAGACATCAAGCTATTTTCTGGCGCCGTTGCCGGGGAGGTAAGGTAAAAGGCACTCACACTCCGGACCCAGGTAACTAAGTTATTTTCTGGTGCCGTTGTAAGTGCTCGAAGGTATCTCCTTTAGATTCTGCAATTGCGTCTTTTTGTTTCTTGTTCACTAGTTAGGCATAATGGAAAGTAACAGTGAGCTTCTTAATCTATTTCCTGAGTTAAGACATGGATTGTTTGCTGCGAAAATTAAAAAACCTATGGAATCTTATTTGCATGCTAGTAGCCATGATATTAGTATGAACGCTTTGAACACCATTGTTGCTAATGATATGGAAAATTCTAAGCTTGGGGAAGCTGGTTTTGATGAAAGTGATCTTTTTAGTCCCCCAAGCATTGAGGAGAAAATTTTCTTTGATGATACTTTGCCTCCTATTTATGATGATTATAATGATAGTGGTCTTTTGGTGCCGCCTACTATGGAGAGTAAATTTAATTATGATTATACTATGCCTCCTACATTTGATGAGAATAATAATGATAGCTACTTTGTTCAATTTGCTCCCACTACAACTAATAAAATTGATTATGCTTATGTGGAGAGTAATAATTTTATGCATGTGGCTCATGATAAGAATGTTGTATGTGATAGTTATATTGTTGAGTTTGTTCATGATGCTACTGAAAGTTATTACGAGAGAGGGAAACATGGTTATATGCATCTTAATAATATTAAGTTTCCCCTCTTTATGTTGAGAATTTTGAAATTACACTTGTTTTATCTTTCTATGCTTGTTGCATTATGCTTCATGAATTTGTTTATTTACAAGATTCCTTTTCATAGGAAGTGGGTTAGGCTTAAATGTGTTTTGAATTTGCTTCTTGATGCTCTCTTTTGCTTCAACTCTTATTTCTTGCGAGTGCATCATTAAAACTACTGAGCCCATCTTAATGGCTATAAAGAAAGCACTTCTTGGGAGATAACCCATGTGTTTATTTTACTACAGTACTTTTGTTTTATATTTGAGTCTTGGAAGTTGTTACTACTGTAGCAACCTCTCCTTATCATGTTTTTGTGCCAAGTAAAGTCTCTATGGTAAAGTTGATGCTAGATTTGGATTGATGCGCAGAAACAGAATTGCTGTCTGTCACGAATTTGCGCAGAACTCTCTGTAAAACAATCAAAAAAATCTGCCAATTTGCGTGCGTGATGCTCAGATATGTGCGCAACTTTCATTAGTTTTGAGCTTTTTCATCTGAGCAAGTTAAGTGCCTCTGGAAAATTCGTCTTTACGGACTGTTCTGTGTTGACAGATTCTGCCTTTTATTTCGCATTGCCTCTTTTGCTATGTTTGATGGATTTCTTTGTTCCATTAACTTCCAGTAGCTTTGGCAATGTCCAGAAGTGTTAAGAATGATTGTGTCACCTCTGAACATGTGAATTTTTTATTATGCACTAAACCCTCTAATGAGTTTGTTTCGAGTTCGGTGTGGAGGAAGTTTTCAAGGGTCAAGAGAAGAGGATGATATACTATGATCAAGAAGAGTGAAAAGTCTAAGCTTGGGGATGTCCCCGTGGTTCATCCCTGCATATTTCAAGAAGACTCAAGCATCTAAGTTTGGGGATGCCCAAGGCATCCCCTTCTTCATCGACAACTTATCAGGTTTCTTCTCTTGAAACTATATTTTTATTCGGTCACATCTTATGTACTTTACTTGGAGCGTCTGTGTGCTTTTATTTTTGTTTTGTTATCTTAGTTCTCTGAATAAATTCATGCTTGTGTGGGAGAGAGACACGCTCCGTGATACGTCTCCGACGTATCGATAATTTCTTATGTTCCATGCTACTTTATTGATGATACCTACATGTTTTATGCACATTATATGTCATATTTATGCATTTTCTGGAACTAACCTATTAACAAGATGCCGAAGAGCCGATTCTTTGTTTTCTCGCTGTTTTTGGTTTCAGAAATCCTAGTAAGGAAATATTCTCGGAATTGGACGAAACTTTCGCCCAGGGTCCTATTTTTGCACGAAGCTTCCAGAAGACCGAAGAGATAACGAAGTGGGGCCACGAGGCAGCCAGGAGCTAGGGCGGCGCGGCCCAAGCCCTGGCCGCGCCACCCTGCCCCTCGGGCCCCTCGTGTGGCCCCCCGCGTTGACCTTCCGCCTACTTAAAGCCTCCGTCGCGAAACCCCCGATACCGAGAGCCACGATACGGAAAACCTTCCGCAGACGCCGCCGCCGCGAATCCCATCTCGGGGGATTCGAGGAGATCGCCTCCGGCACCCTGCCGGAGAGGGGATTCATCTCCCGGAGGACTCTACACCGCCATGGTCGCCTCCGGAGTGATGAGTGAGTAGTTCACCCCTGGACCATGGGTCCATAGCAGTAGCTAGATGGTCGTCTTCTCCTTGTTGTGCTTCATTGTTGGATCTTGTGAGCTGCCTAACATGATCAAGATCATCTATCCGTAATACTATATGTTGTGTTTGTCGGGATCCGATGGATAGAGAGTACTATGATTATGGTGATTATCAATCTATTGTTTATGTGTTGTTTATGATCTTGCATGCTCTCCGTTATTAGTAGAGGCTCCGGCCAAGTTTGTACTCTTAACTCCAAGAGGGAGTATTTATGCTCGATAGTGGGTTCATGCCTCCATTGAATCCGGGACGAGTGACGTAAAGTTCTAAGGTTGTGGATGTGTCTGTTGCCACTAGGGATAAAACATTGATGCTATGTCTAAGGATGTAGTTGTTGATTACATTACGCACCATACTTAATGCAATTGTCTCGTTGCTTAGCAACTTAATACCGAATGGGGTTCGGATGATAACCTCGAAGGTGGACTTTTTAGGCATAGATGCGATTGGATGGCGGTCTATGTACTTTGTCGTAATGCCCAATTAAATCTCACTATATTTATCATATCATGTATATGCATTGTTATGCCTTTCTCTATTTGTCAATTGCCCGACTGTAATTTGTTCACCCAACATGCTTTTATCTTATGGGAGAGACACCTCTAGTGAACTCGTGGACCCCGGTCCTATTCTTTACATAGCATACAATCTATCGCAATTGTGTTTTACTATTTTCTTTGCAAACATCTTCCACTCGATACGTTTAATCCTTTGTTACAGCAAGCCGGTGAGATTGACAACCTCACTGTTTCGTTGGGGCAAAGTACTTTGATTTTGTTGTGCAGATTCCACGTTGGCGCCGGAATCCCTGGTGTTGCGCCGCATCACATTTCGCGACCATCAACCTTCAACGTGCTTCTTGGCTCCTACTGGTTCGATTAAACCTTGGTTTCTTTCTGAGGGAAAACTTGCTACTGTGCGCATCATACCTTCCTCTTGGGGTTCCCAACGAACGTGTGATTTACACGCCATCAAGCTCTTTTTCTGGCGCCGTTGCCGGGGAGATCAAGACACGCTGCAAGGGGAGTCTCCACTTCTCAATCTCTTTACTTTGTTTTTGTCTTGCTTTACTTTATTTTCTACTTTGTTTGCTGCACCTAAACAAAACACAAAAAAATTAGTTGCTAGTTTTACTTTATTTACTGTCTTGCTCACTATATCAAAAACACATACAAAATTAGTTACTTGTCTTTACTTTGTTTGCCTAGTTTACTTTTTGCTTATTGCATTATGTTTCCTTTTAATTTTACCACAAAAGACATACCGGTAGGACGTGGGTCCATAGTTGGGAGAAATAATATAGAAGAATTTTTCAATCATGTTAGTATTACTCGAAGATTTTGAAGATAGACACTTGGTAGAACTTGCACCTACCTATGAAATTGCTGCTGCTGCTTTAGTTCGCATGTTGGAAACTAAATTTGTTAATCTCAATCCTATAATCCAACACATGTTTCTTACACTTGGTGATATGGAAGAAGGGGAAAAGAAAGATTTTGTTTTAGAAACCCTTCTTAGAGAATTTGGTGGTCTAGCAAGAGAGGCTAGAAAGGTTTTTGCTAAATTTAATATGCTAGGTTCTCATACCAATTTTATTGGTCTCCTTGAAAAAATGGACATGGATAGAATAAGGTACACTAATAACATTAATGATGGTGGGGAAATCAAAGCACCAATACCATGTAAACTCCTAGTTATGAATGATGCACTAGAAAATAACTATGCTTGGCTTGTTCCTGAAAATTTGTTCGATGAGAGTAGCAAGCCTAAGACTAATGAAAAGGGAGACGCTAAAACTTATATATCAAACATACTATGCTTGGTTGAGAAAACTCCCAACACCCCTGATAATGATGTTGATGCTTCATCTCTCGATGTTACTTCATTTGCACTTTCTGCGCCTAGCTGAAAGGCGTTAAAGAAAAGCGCTTATGGGAGACAACCCATGTTTTTACCTACAGCAATTTTTTGTTTAGTTGAGTCTTGGAAGTTTTTTACTACTGTAGAAACCTCTCCTTATCATGTTTTTGTGCCAAGTAAAGTTTCTATGTCAAAGTTGATGTTATATTTGGGATCGCTGCGCAGAAACAGCATTGCTGTCTTTCACGAATCTGGGCACGGTTCTCTGTAGAAAATTCGAAAAAATCTGCCAATTTACGAGCGTGATTCTCAGATATGTACGCAACTTTCATTAGTTTTGAGTTTTTCCATTTGAGCAAGTCTGGTGCCAGCTTTAAATTCGTCTTTACGGACTGTTCTGTTTTTGACAGATTCTGCCTTTTATTTCGCATTGCCTCTTTTGCTATGTTGGATTTATTTCTTTGATCCATTAATGTCCAGTAGCATTATGCAATGTCCAGAAGTGAAAATAATGATTGTGTCACCTCTGAATGAGTGAATTATTAATTGTGCACTAACCCTCTAATGAGTTTGCTTGAAGTTTGGTGTGAAGGAAGTTTTCAAGGGTCAAGAGAGGAGAATGATATACTATGATCAAGAGGAGTGAAAGCTCTAAGCTTGGGGATGCCCCCGTGGTTCACCCCTGCATATTTTAAGAAGACTCAAGGTTCTAAGCTTGGGGATGCCCAAGGCATCCCCTTCTTCATCGACAACATCATCAAGTTCCTCCCCGAAACTATATTTTTATTCAATCACATCTTGTGTTCTTTACTTGGAGCGTCGGTTTGTTTTTGTTTTTGTTTTTGTTTTTGTTTGAATAAAATGGATCCTAGCATTCACTTTGTGGGAGAGAGACACGCTCCTCTGTTGCATATGGACAAATATGTCCTTAGGCTTTACTCATAATGTTCAAGGCGAAGTTTCTTCTTCGTTAAATTGTTATATGATTGGAATTGGAAAATGCTACATGTAGTAATTCTAAAATGTCTTGGATAATGTGATACTTGGCAATTGTTGTTCTCATGTTTAAGCTCTTGCATCATATGCTTTGCACCCATTAATGAAAAAATACATAGAGCTTGCTAAAATTTGATTTGCATATTTGGTTTCTCTAAGGTCTAGATAATATCTAGTATTGAGTTTTGAACAACAAGGAAGACGGTGTAGAGTCTTATAATGTTTACAATATGTCTTTTATGTGAGTTTTGCTGCACCTGTTCATCCTTGAGTTTGCTTCAAATAACCTTGCTAGCCTAAAACCTTGTATCGAGAGGGAATACTTCTCATGCATCCAAAATCCTTGAGCCAACTACTATGCCATTTGTGTCCACCATAACTACCTACTACATGGTATTTCTCCGCCATTCCAAAGTAAATTGCTTGAGTGCTACCTTTAAAATTCCATCATTTACCTTTGCAATATATAGCTCATGGGACAAAATAGCCTTAAAAACTATCGTAGTATTGAATATGTACTTATGCACTTTATATTTTATTAAGTTGCTTGTTGTGCGATAACCATGCTTCGGGGGAACGCCATCAACTATTGTTGAATATCATGTGAGTTGCTATGCATGTCCGTCTTGTCTGAAGGATCTATCATTTTAGTGGTTGGAGCATGCAAAATTGTTAGAGAAGAACATTGGGCCGCTAACTAAAGTCATGAATCATGGTTGAAGTTTCAGTTTTGGACATATATCCTCAATCTCATATGAGAATAATAATCATTACTACATGCTTATGCATTTAAGAGGAGTCCATTATCTGTTGTCCATGTTGTCCCGGTATGGATGTCTAAGTTGAGAATAATCAAAAGCGAGAAATCCAAAATGCGAGCTTTCTCCTTAGACCTTTGTACAGGCGGCATGGAGGTACCCCTTTGTGACACTTGGTTGAAACATGGCATGCAAAGATCCGGTAGTCCAAGCTAAGTAGGACGAGGTGCGGACACTATTAGTATACTATGCATGAGGCTTGCAACTTGTAAGATATAATTTACATAACTCATATGCTTTATTACTACCGTTGACAAAATTGTTTCATGTTTTCAAAATAAAAAGCTCTAGCACAAATACAGCAATCGATGCTTTCCTCTTTGAAGGACCATTCTTTTACTTTTATTGTTGAGTCGGTTTACCTATCTCCTTCCACCTTAAGAAGCAAACACTTGTGTGAACCGTGCATTGATTCCTACATACTTGCATATTGCACTTGTTATACTACTTTATGTTGACAATATCCATGAGATATATATGTTATAAGTTGAAAGCAACCGCTGAAACTTAATCTTCCTTTGTGTTGCTTCAACACCTTTACTTTGATTTATTGCTTTATGAGTTAACTCTTATGCAAGACTTATTGATACTTGTCTTGAAGTACTATTCATGAAAAGTCTTTGCTTTATGATTCAGCTTGTTTACTCATGTCATTACCTTTGCTTTGATCGCTGCATTCATTACATATGTTTACAAATAGTATGATCAAGATTATGATGGCATGTCACTTCGTAAATTATCTTTGTTATCGTTTTACCTCGCTCGGACGAGCGTAACTAAGCTTGGGGATGCTGATACGTCTCCGACGTATCGATAATTTCTTATGTTCCATGCTACTTTATTGATGATACCTACATGTTTTATGCACATTATATGTCATATTTATGCATTTTCTGGAACTAACCTATTAACAAGATGCCGAAGAGCCAGTTGCTGTTTTCTGCTGTTTTTGGTTTCGTAAATCCTAGTAAGGAAATATTCTCGGAATTGGACGAAACTTTCGCCCAGGGTCCTATTTTTGCACGAAGCTTCCAGAAGACCGAAGAGATAACGAAGTGGGGCCACGAGGCAGCCAGGAGCTAGGGCGGCGCGGCCCAAGCCCTGGCCGCGCCACCCTGCCCCTGGGCCCCTCGTGTGGCCCCCGCGTTGACCTTCCGCCTACTTAAAGCCTCCGTCGCGAAACCCCCGCACCGAGAGCCACGATACGGAAAACCTTCCGGAGACGCCGCCGCCGCGAATCCCATCTCGGGGATTCAGGAGATCGCCTCCGGCACCCTGCCGGAGAGGGGATTCATCTCCCGGAGGACTCTACACCGCCATGGTCGCCTCCGGAGTGATGAGTGAGTAGTTCACCCCTGGACCATGGGTCCATAGCAGTAGCTAGATGGTCGTCTTCTCCTTGTTGTGCTTCATTGTTGGATCTTGTGAGCTGCCTAACATGATCAAGATCATCTATCCGTAATACTATATGTTGTGTTTGTCGGGATCCGATGGATAGAGAGTACTATGATTATGGTGATTATCAATCTATTGTTTATGTGTTGTTTATGATCTTGCATGCTCTCCGTTATTAGTAGAGGCTCGGCCAAGTTTGTACTCTTAACTCCAAGAGGGAGTATTTATGCTCGATAGTGGGTTCATGCCTCCATTGAATCTGGGACAGGTGACAGAAAGTTCTAAGGTTGTGGATGTCGTTGTTGCCACTAGGGATAAAACATTGATGCTATGTCTAAGGATGTAGTTGTTGATTACATTACGCACCATACTTAATGCAATTGTCCGTTGCTTAGCAACTTAATACCGAATGGGGTTCGGATGATAACCCGAAGGTGGACTTTTTAGGCATAGATGCAGTTGGATGGCGGTCTATGTACTTTGTCGTAATGCCCAATTAAATCTCACTATATTTATCATATCATGTATATGCATTGTTATGCCTTTCTCTATTTGTCAATTGCCCGATCGTAATTTGTTCACCCAACATGCTTTTATCTTATGGGAGAGACACCTCTAGTGAACTGTGGACCCCGGTCCTATTCTTTACATAGCATACAATCTACCGCAATTGTGTTTTACTATTTTCTTTGCAAACATCTTCCACTCGATACGTTTAATCCTTTGTTACAGCAAGCCGGTGAGATTGACAACCTCACTGTTTCGTTGGGGCAAAGTACTTTGATTTTGTTGTGCAGATTCCACGTTGGCGCAGGAATCCCCGGTGTTGCGCCGCATCACATTTCGCGACCATCAACCTTCAACGTGCTTCTTGGCTCCTACTGGTTCGATTAAACCTTGGTTTCTTTCTGAGGGAAAACTTGCTACTGTGCGCATCATACCTTCCTCTTGGGGTTCCCAACGAACGTGTGAGTTACACGCCATCACTCCGCTCGTTCATATGAACACATGTGTTCTTAGCTTTACTTTTAATGTTCATGGCGAAGGTTGAAACTGCTTCGTTCATTGTTATATGGTTGGAAACAGAAAATGCTTCATGTGGTAATTGGTATATGGTCTTGAATAATTTGATACTTGGCAATTGTTGTGCTCATATAGATCATGTTTAAGCTCTTGCATCATGTACTTTGCACCTATTAATGAAGAACTACATAGAGCTTGTTAAAATTTGGTTTGCATGATTGGTCTCTCTAAATCTAGATATTTTTCTGGTGAAGTGTTTGAACAACAAGGAAGACAGTGTAGAGTCTTATAATGCTTGCAATATGTTCTTATGTAAGTTTCTGTTGTACCGGTTCATACTTGTGTTTGCTTCAAACAACCTTGCTAGCCTAGCCTTGTATTGAGAGGGATTACTTCTCGTGCATCCAAATCCTTGAGCCAAAAACTATGCCATTTGTGTCCACCATACCTACCTACTACATGGTATTTCCTGCCATTCCAAGCAAATACTTCATGTGCTACCTTTAAACAATTCAAAAGCTATTATCTCTTATTTGTGTCAATGTTTTATAGCTCATGAGGAAGTATGTGGTGTTTTATCTTTCGATTTTGTCATTTACTT
>NC_061512.1:9452879-9470640 GCF_022539505.1 Lolium rigidum | reverse complement strand
TGTGCTATTCCAAAGGCGAAAAGCACTCGACAATATATTCTCGTAACGCCAAAGTTGCGATCAATTTCTGAATGCCGCAAATTTGCGAAGGTAAGACCCCGGATCCGTTCTGCTCGGGCGTGGCATCGCCAAAGACTGCGCTCTGCTACTTTTATCCGTATCAACAGATACGAAGAAAAATCCTAACGGACGCGTTAGGTACCCGATAAATTTAACTGGGACTCGACAGAATGGTAAGACCTTAAGCGGCACCTGTCGAAGTTTACACCGAGTATCCCGAGATCATGTCCAGGGACGTGATCTTGAAGTAGGTTTTTGCGGATTGCCACTAGAGCGAGCTTAACTAGTACCTGATCCGTCGGATGAACTAGCCCCAACTACCGTTATCCCCGTACAATATAGAATTTTATGTGAAGAAGCATAAATAAAAGCTCTCGAAAAAATATAAACAGATGAGATTTCCCTTGACTCTACGATTCAAGCAAAATCTCGGGGGCTACTGACATAGGCATCCCAAATGGGCCTGCCGAAGATAGTGCCCGGAGTTTACTGAAGGCCCACTACTCGAAGACTAAGAAGATTCGAGAGTCCAAGATATATTAAGGAAAGCTAGAGTTGTAATAGGAAGAGTTATTTGTAATCTGGCGGGATGAGTTAGAAACCGTCCCGGACTCTAACTTGTACAAAACGAAACCCTCGGCTCCACCTCCTATATAAGGGGGAGTCGAGGGACAAAGAAAGGATCGAATCGACTCGTCAACATAACCCTAGTTTTCATAATCGCCGAGTACTTTTCGCCTAAACCTTCGAGATCTACTTGCCCTCTACTTCTAGCAAAACCCTAGTCTACAATCTGTAGGCATTGACAAGTTAATCCTTTGTCACATATAGCCCTAATAGGTAAATCTTGAACCCTACCTTTATTATTTATACTAAATGGTGGTAAACCATTGTGAACCCCACCAAACCCTAAACCTCACCCCTCTTTTCATCATCCTAGTGAAAATAAAATAAAAGGAAATTAAATAAGATAGAGGCATATGTGCCTATGGCTATTTTTATAAAACTTTACCCTATACCTTTCCACTTTATATAGAGGATTGGAAAACCTTCATAAACCTTAGCTAATACTTCTCAAACCAATTCCAAGTTGAAACCAAATAAAATAAAAAGAAAGTAACCTATGCATAGGAGCATATGTGACACATAGCCATTTTTCCAAAACTTGACCTAAGTACCTCTACTTGGCCCAAATGGTTTGAAAACCTTACTAAACCCCATCTAACACCAAATCAACCATACACCATGACCTTTGATCATAGATAAAGAAAATGAAATAAAAAGATGAAATGCACCTATGTGCATATGGCCAAAAATACAAATTTGAGCCAAAGACCATCAAACTTGTTTCCATTGCTTGGAGTTTTCTTATATCATATTAAACCTCAACCATATCAATAAGATCAAGAAAAACCAAATCAAATTGGAAATAAGAAGATTTTCCAATACACATATGTGGATATGGCCATTTTTCCAAATCTTGAACCTAGACCATTATGGCTTGCACCATTGATTGTGTTTGGTTACTAAACCCATATAAACACCTTTGGAATCAAGAAAGGTCAAATCAAATAGAGAGAAATCAAATAGGGAGAAAATCCCAATTTCACTCACATACACATTATGCCAAATTACAAATCTTCACTCTAGGCCATAATTGCTTGCTCTCTTACTTGTAGAATACCTAAATATGATCAACTAACACAATTGCATCAAAGGAACAGGAATCAAACCAATGCAAATCTCAAAACCTTCACACATATGATAATGGTCATATGTGCACTTTTTAACCTCTTCCTCACTTTACCCCTCCGGTTTAATCTTTTCCTAAGCTAAACTTGGTCAACTCTTGACATGTCATCCAAGACCTTGTCAAAGTGAACAACTTTCATGTTGACCACCATACCTAACTTTGACCAGGTTGACCAGTAGAGATGTGACAAGTGGAGACTTTGAAATTAAAAGAAGATCATACCAAATTTGAAATTTTGCATTCCAATTCCATTTTGATGACCACCATCACCATTATACTCCAAATAATATATGTTGACAACCCACCAAAAAGAATTGCAAAATTCAAAACTTTACTTCTTGCGGCCATTACAACAAACACCTTGCAGGCAGGGATTAAACAAGTGCCCATGCTGGATTTTGGAGGAAGACCAAGTCCAAGCCTGCCCTCCTCTGATGCTCTGGACCCTCCACTCACCTCACTGCACCACCTCCTCCACTTGCCAGCACCAGTGCTCGACCACCTTGACCAGAACATGCCATGCCGTGGCATGGCATGGCCAACTTGTGCCATCTCACTCACCTCTCCACTCCAACCTGCACAGCCATGTCCCTTCTCTCCCTCTCACTCAGTTGAGCACGACCAGACCTTGCCACGTCGAAAAATCACATCGCAGCATAGAGAATTCAACACGCCCAGATGCGCCCAGGCATGCCCATGCACGCGCCAGTGCGCGCACGGCGAGCGCCCTGGACGCGCCAGAGCGCGCTTCGCGTCGTCGCCTCAGCCTGTCCCTCGCCACCAGCTCCTGCGAGTTGACTCACCTCAGCACCAGGACCCCGCCAGACGCTTCCACGAGCGCTCCCGTGCCCTGTCGCCGTCAAGGAGGACGACGACGTCCGCCACAGTACCGCGTCGACGCGTGACCATCGCCACTATGCTTGACCACCGAACGCTGTTCCGCGCTCGCCATGACGTTCCCTGAGCACTTTTGAGCCAAGCCGTACCCTCGCCCACGCCGTTGATCGACGGGAGAGCGCCAGAGCCACCGTCACCATGACCCTCCGCCCTTTCTCGGAGCCGCTATAAAAGGGGCCCCCGCCCTCTCAAATTGAGCACTCCACTCACCTTCCCTCCTCCCACAGACTCGCCTCGACCACCACCCCTGCTCGATTAGCCGCCGGAGACCTCCAATTGCAAGCTCGTCGCCGCCGCCGCACACGGAGCAAGCCGGAGCAGGAGGCCACCCCGAGACACGCCGCCGCTACCGGGGAGGTCCTCGTCATCGACAACGACGCGGCGCACCAATCCGACGCTCGCCGGAGCCCCGACGCGCCCTCCGACCCCCTATCGCCGCCGCCGGTGAGTGCCGCTCTCGCCGGAGACGACGACCCCTCCGGGCCGTCGATCTCGCCGCCTAATCGCACGGCCAGCATCTCCCGTACCGCTTCGCTGGGAAAACCCGCTGACAGGCGGACCCCACCATGTCGTGCAGCCCGCTGAGATGCTGGGCCGGTCCATTTCCTTCTCGCACTGCACAGCCCGTTAATTCACCCGCCAGCCCAACTAGTTTAAATTCAAAAATCCAGTTTAGAGTTATTTTGCAATCTGATGCTAAGTTTAAAACTTAATAGGGACAAATCTACTCGGCCAAATTTTACAAACTTTATATTTTTGGAAAGCTTAGAGTTTTCTCTACACACTTCCACTGGATTCAAACCTAGATCTGCTATAGAATTAAAGTGAGAAAATAAACAAGGCAGGGACTTTTCTCGCCTTAGAATAATTATTAAAAATCAACCACAAATGCTTTTAAGTTAATTCCAACTCCTGCAATTCACATTTCACTTATACTAATTGTTTCTACAAAAATATGCCATGCCTACTTTGAATGATCATGGCCTAGTTGAATTAAATGACTTTATGGCTATTTCTAGTCAAAGATATTGTCCAAAACTATTAATAAATCTTATGGGAATTTTTCTCTCATTTAAATCTTGTCATGAACAATTCACAATAAGCTAGAGACTCTGGTCATTTAGGTCTCATATGAATTGTTGATAATATTAGATCCTTACCATGTTAGAATTAAATGGTATGAGGTGCTACACCTCATTTAAATCATTAGTATGTGGTATTAAACTATATGAGGTGTAGCCTCTCATTTAAATACTTACTCCAAGGGATTCAATGAGGATTGATGACACATGTAGTAATAATCCATAGGTTCTTATTTAAAAATATTCAAGCATTTTCATAGTAGTATTTAAATTATTCAAGGCTACTTATTAAATCTTATGAGATGTAGTGGTCTCATTTAAATCTTGCCTCAACTAAGATTAATATGGGGTATAGACTATGGTCAATTTTAAACTCATATCAAATTAGTTGATGATATTAAATCATTAATCATGAGTAATAAAAAGGCATGAGGTGGTGTGCCTCCTTTAAATCAATTCCCAATGGATACTTGTGAAGAGGTTGACTTTAGTCAACCTAGGTCACATCTTATTCATGAAGGAAATTAAATCTTAATAATATTTAATGAGAGGAAATTATTTTCTCTCAAGCAATAAATAGAAACTCTAATTAATATTCATAATGAGAGGAAATTATTTTTCTTAAGAATAGAAATAAATCAACTCACCTAATAAGCATGTTGAGTGATAACTTAGTAGGAGTAATTTATGTGTGTGCTTAGTCTAATACTTAGGCTTGTGTGGTAATTATGTGTATTGTACTCGTATTTAGACGCTAGTACCGAGGAGTACACCGAGGAGGAGGAGGACTACTTTGAAGAAGAAGAGAACTTTGATCACTACTCCCACCAAGGCAAGCTATTATCAATGCAAGCTAACTCCAATGCAAGCTATACTCTTGCAAGCTAATATTCTTGCAAAGTGCACAGCTCTACTAGAGCAAGGCACACTCACCAATTTACTTTATGCTTCATGATCCCATCCCAAGTTTTATTCTTACAAGCTTTTACTTTGATTATTATAACTTGCTTTTATAGTTAACTTTGGTCTAGAGATAGAATACTACCAGAGTATCAAAGTTAGCCTAGAACAATCAAAGCTAGTTAGCACCCCTCATGACTAGTTGCTAGTGCTAAATAAATAAAATTGACTACTTTAGATGGGAACATGTGAAATGACATGATTTTGAAAACCTTGGAATGAGAAGTCATTCTATTGAAAGATTTTGAAGGTGAATATGACTGGTGAATGACCTGGTGAACTTTATAAAAACTGATGGTTGGGTTCGGATGCAATACCATTCCAATTTTTACAAGTACCCCCACAATACCTGATTATGGGTACGGGCTTAACTAGAAGTTTATGTATCTTAGTATGGGTTCCCTCTAAACAAGCGTCATAGGGGTTATGCTGAGGCTGCCTCCGTTAAAAGTGAATTGATGTGAAATGACGTGAATGAGGTGAACTGTCCGGCCCAAGCCCTGTGCAGTTCCCAGGCTGACTGTCTGTCTTCACTGGGAGGCCAAGCTCATGGGGAGAGGTGCCTATACTAGGATATGTAAGTGAAAGGTTATGGTTGGTAGTCCGCACACGGAGTGTGATAAATCAGGGCCGCTTAACCCCGACGGATTATTGCAAATGTTGTGGCACAAGTGTACGACCTCTGCAGAGTGTAGAACTATTCGAATAGCCGTGTCCACGGTTACGGACGATTGGAAAGGCCATACTCGTTCCGTCATCAGACCATTTTCAAAAATGTGACATGTGAAGGTTGACTTGCGATTTGAACTTGAAATGGTGACTTTGACTTGAATCACAACAGAGTTGTGGGAATGACACTAATGTTCCCTCCGGAGTTAGTCTAGCGACTCAAGCATCTTTACTAAATGTTTATGAAATAAACTTGGCTTTATGCAAATAAACCTAGAGCTTAGCATCCCCCTTACTATAGTTGATAGTGCTTACATCGAGTATTAGTTTGCGAGTACTTTAAAGTACTCATGGCTTTGTCCCTGGCTATTCAAATGGCCGGACTATGAAGGAGAACAGCGAAGACGAGGAAGATGGACAACGGGACGTCTACGACAACTAGGATCACTCCCGACGTCAACGGCTGCTCTGTGGAATAGATGGACCGCAACCGTTACTTCGCTTCCGCTATGTGTTTTGTAATAGGATCTCTAGATCCACTATGATGTATTAAGACTGGATCATGTGATCCCTCTATGTAAGACAATTATGTGATGTAATGAATGATGTGTTGTGATATCAATCTATTATGTCTCGCAAAAACAATATTCCTGGGATTGCGATGAATGGCATAATAGGCATCTGGACTTAAAAATCCGGGTGTTGACAGATGGTGACAGTGTGCATGCTATGTTAGTACTTGGTCTATTTTGCAAAGATCTATTATACTCTAAGGTTACTTAAACATGAATATCGAATGTTGTGGAGCTTGTTAACTCCGGCATTGAGGGTTCGTGTAATCCTACACAATTAGTGGTGTTCATTATCAAACAAGAGTATATGTAGCACAAGGAAGAGAACTTATTTATTATGTGATCAATGTTGAGAGTGTCCACTAGTGAAAGTATGATCCCTAGGCCTTGTTTCCACCACAAAGAATTGCTTCCCACGCCAGCAAGCTATTTTCTGGCGCCGCTTGTTTACTCGTTTTATCGCATCTTTACTTTCTCGCAATATTACCACCATCTATACCACCTGTGTTTTACTATCTCTTCGCCGAACTAGTGCACCTATACATCTGACAAGTGTATTAGGTGTGTTGGGGACACAAGAGACTTCTTGCTTTGTGATTGCAGGGTTGCTTGAGAGGGATATCTTTGACATCTTCCTCCCTGAGTTCGATAAACCTTGGGTGATCCACTTAAGGGAAAACTTGCTGCTGTTCTACAAACCTCTGCTCTTGGAGGCCCAACACTGTCTACAAGAATAGAAGCACCCGTAGACATCAGGCCCCACTTCGTCTCCTCTTCGGACTTCTGGAAGCTTCGTGCAATAATAGGACCCTGGGCGTTGATTTCGTCCAATTCCGAGAATATTTCCTTACTAGGATTTCTGAAACCAAAAACAGTAGAAAAACAGCAACTGGCACTTCGGCATCTTGTTAATAGGTTAGTGCCGGAAAATATAAAATAATGCTGTAAAGTATGTGTAAAACATTCAAGTATTGTAATAAAAGTAGCATGGAACATAAGAAATTATAGATACGTTTGCGACGTATCACTAGTCAAGTGGGTTTTACTTATGTGATCTCCGGAGACTCCTTGTCCCACGTGTGTAAAGGTGACAGTGTGTGCATCGTGTAGTTCTTGTCGTAGATTATGATCATAATCTCTTGTAGGTTATGGAGTTGATTATCGCTATGATAGTATTGATGTGATTTATTCCCCCTTCATAGTGTAAAGGTGACAGTGTGTATGCTATGTTAGTACTCGGTTTATTTTGCAAAGATCTATTATGCTCTAAGGTTACTTAAACATGAATATCGAATGTTGTGGAGCTTGTTAACTCCGGCATTGAGGGTTCGTGTAATCCTACACAATTAGTGGTGTTCATTATCAAACAAGAGTATATGTAGCACAAGGAAGAGAACTTATTTATTATGTGATCAATGTTGAGAGTGTCCACTAGTGAAAGTATGATCCCTAGGCCTTGTTTCCACCACAAAGAATTGCTTCCCACGCCAGCAAGCTATTTTCTGGCGCCGCTTGTTTACCGTTTTACTGCATCTTTACTTTCTGCAATATTACCACCATCTATACCACCTGTGTTTTACTATCTCTTCGCCGAACTAGTGCACCTATACATCTGACAAGTGTATTAGGTGTGTTGGGGACACAAGAGACTTCTTGCTTTGTGATTGCAGGGTTGCTTGAGAGGGATCTCTTTGACCTCTTCCTCCCTGAGTTCGATAAACCTTGGGTGATCCACTTAAGGGAAAACTTGCTGCTGTTCTACAAACCTCTGCATCTGGAGGCCCAACACTGTCTACAAGAATAGAAGCACCCGTAGACATCAAGATATTTTCTGGCGCCGTTGCCGGGGAGGAAAGGTAAAAGGTACTCACACTCCGGATCTCGGCTACTAAGCTATTTTCCGGCGCCGTTGTAAGTACTCGAAGCTATTTCCTTTAGATCCTGAAATTGCATCTTTTTGTTTCTTGTTTACACTAGTTAGGCATAATGGAAAACAACAAAAATATGAGAGAACTTTATGAACTTTATCTTGAATTAGGACATGATGTGTTTGAAGAGAGAATTAAAAAACCCATGGAACTTTATATGCATGCTAATGGGAATGTTATTAATATGAATGCTTTGAACACTATTGTTGCTAATGCTATGGAAAATTCTAAGCTTGGGGAAGCTGGTTTTGATGAGCATGATATTTTTAGTCCCCCAAGCATTGAGGAGAAAATTTTCTTTGATGATACTTTGCCTCCTATTTATGATGATTATAATGATAGTGGTCTTTTGGTGCCGCCTACTATGGAGAGTAAATTTTATGATTATACTATGCCTCCTACACTTGATGAGAATAATAATGATAGCTACTTTGTTGAATTTCCTCCCACTACAACTAATAAAATTGATTATGCTTATGTGGAGAGTAATAATTTTATGCATGCGGCTCATGACAAGAATGCTTTATGTTATAGTTATATTGTTGAGTTTGTTCATGATGCTACTGAAAGTTATTATGAGAGAGGGAAATATGGTTATATGCATCTTAATAATATTAAGTTTCCCCTCTTTATGTTGAGAATCTTGAAATTGCACTTGTGTTGCTTTTCTATGCTTACCACTTTGTTCTTCATGAATCTATTTGTGTACAAGATTCCTTTTCATAGGAAGTGGGTTAGGCTTAAATGTGCTTTGAATTTGCTTCTTGATGCTCTATTTTGCCTCAAATCTTAATTCTTGCGAGAGTATCATTGAAATTACTGAGCCCATCTTAATGGCTATAAAGAAAGAACTTCTTGGGAGATAACCCATGTGTTTATTTTACTACAGCAATTTTTGTTTTGTTGAGTCTTGGAAGTTGTTTACTACTGCAGCAACCTCTCCTTATCATGTTTTTGTGCCAAGTAAAGTTTCTATGTTAAAGTTGATGTTATATTTGGGATCGCTGCGTAGAAACAGCATTGCTGTCTGTCACGAATTCTGTCATAAGTCTCTGTAAAAAATTCCAAAAAATCTGCAAATTTAGGAGCGTGATCCTCACATATGTACGCAACTTTCATTAGTTTTGAGCTTTTCCGTTTGAGCAAGTTAAGTGCCCCTTTCAGGTTCGTCTTTACGGACTGTTCTGTTTTTGACAGATTCTGCCTTTTATTTCGCATTGCCGCTTTTGTTAAGTTGAATGAGTTTCTTTGTTCCATTAACTTTCGGAAGTTTTGTGCAATGTCCGAAGTATTAAGAATGATTGTGTCACCTCTGAACATGTGAATTTTTGATTGTGCACTAACCCTCTAATGAGTTTGCTTGAAGTTTGGTGTGGCGAAGTTTTCAAGGGTCAATAGAAGAGGGTGATATAATGTGATTGAGAAGAGTGAAAGGTCTAAGCTTGGGGATGCCCCGGTGGTTCATCCCTGCATATTTTAAGAAGACTCAAGCATCTAAGCTTGGGGATGCCTAAGGCATCCCCTTCTTCATCGACAACTTATCAGGTCATTTCTAGTGAAACTATATTTTTATTCAGTCACATCTTATGCACTTTACTTGGAGCGTCTGTGTGCTTTTATTTTCATTTTGTTATTTTCATTCTCTGAATAAGTTCATCCTTGTGTGGGAGAGAGACACGCTCCGCTGGTTCATATGAACACATGTGTTCTTAGCTTTTAATGTTCATGGCGAAGGTTGAAACTGCTTCGTTAATTGTTATATGGTTGGAAACGGGAAATGTTACATGTAGTAATTGGTAGAATGTCTTGGATAATGTAATACTTTCCAATTGTTGTGCTCATGTTTAAGCTCTTGCATCATATACTTTGCACCCATTAATGAAGAAATACATAGAGCTTGCTAAAATTTGGTTTGCATAATTGGTCTCTCTAAGGTCTAGATAATTTCTAGTAAAGAGTTTGAACAACAAGGAAGACGGTGTAAAGTCTTATAATGTTTACAATATGTCTTTTATGTGAGTTTTGCTGCACCGGTTCATCCTTGTGTTTGTTTCAAATAACCTTGCTAGCCTAAACCTTGTATCGAGAGGGAATACTTCTCATGCATCCAAAATCCTTGAGCCAACCACTATGCCATTTGTGTCCACCATACCTACCTACTACATGGTATTTCTCCGCCATTCCAAAGTAAATTGCTTGAGTGCTACCTTTAAATTTCCATCATTTTCCTTTGCAATATATAGCTCATGGGACAAAATAGCCTTAAAAACTATTGTGGTATTGAATATGTACTTATGCACTTTATCTCTTATTAAGTTGCTTGTTGTGCGATAACCATGCTTCTGGGGACGCCATCAACTCTTTGTTGAATATCATGTGAGTTGCTATGCATGTCCGTCTTGTATGAAGTAAGAGAGATCTACCACCTTAATGGTTAGAGCATGCATATTGTTAGAGAAGAACATTTGGCCGCTAACTAAAGCCATGAATCATGGTGGAAGTTTCAGTTTTGGACATATATCCTCAATCTCATATGAGAACACTAATTGTTGCCACATGCTTATGCATTAAAGAGGAGTCCGTTATCTGTTGTCCATGTTGTCCCGGTATGGATGTATAAGTTGAGAATAATCAAAAGCGAGAAATCCAAAATGCGAGCTTTCTCCTTAGACCTTTGTACGAGCGGCATGGAGGTACCCCTTTGTGACACTTGGTTAAAACATGTGTATTGCGATGATCCGGTAGTCCAAGCTAATTAGGACAAGGTGCGGGCACTATTAGTATACTATGCATGAGGCTTGCAACTTGTAAGATATAATTTACATAATACATATGCTTTATTACTACCGTTGACAAAATTGTTTCATGTTTTCAAAATAAAAGCTCTAGCACAAATATAGCAATCGATGCTTTCCTCTTTGAAGGACCTTTCTTTTACTTTTATGTTGAGTCAGTTCACCTATCTCTCTCCACCTCAAAGAGCAAACACTTGTGTGAACTGTGCATTGATTCCTACATACTTGCATATTGCACTTGTTATATTACTTTACATTGACAATATCCATGAGATATATATGTTATAAGTTGAAAGCAACCGCTGAAACTTAATCTTCCTTTGTGTTGCTTCAATACCTCTACTTTGAATTATTGCTTTACGAGCTAACTCTTATGCAAGACTTATTGATACTTGTCTTGAAAGTACTATTCATGAAAAGTCTTTGCTTTATGATTCATTTGTTTACTCATGTCATTACCATTGTTTTTGATCGCTGCATTCATTACATATGCTTACAATAGTATGATCAAGGTTATGATGGCATGTCACTTAAGAAATTATCATTGTTATCGTTTACCTACTCGAGGACGAGTAGGAACTAAGCTTAGGGATGCCGATACGTCTCCAACGTATCTATAATTTCTTATGTTCCATGCTACTTTATTGATGATATCTACATGTTTTATGCATACTTTATGTCATTATTATGCGTTTTCCGGAACTAACCTATTGACGAGATGCCGAAGTGCCAGTTCCTGTTTTCTGCTGTTTTTGGTTTCAGAAATCCTAGTAAGAAAATATTCTCGGAATTGGACGAAATCAACGCCCAGCATCTTAGAATCCCCGGAAGCTTCCAGAACACCCGAGAGCCGCCAGAGAGGGGCCACAGGGGGCCCACACATGGTGGCGGCGCGGCCCAGGAGGGGGGACGCGCCGCCCTAGTGTCTGGTGGCCCCAGACCCCCTCCGAGGCTCCCCTTTCGCCTATAAGAAGCCCCTGACCTAAAACCCCGAGATGAATAAGCCACGGTACGCGAAACCTTCCAGAGCCGCCGCCATCGCGAAGCCAAGATCTGGGGGACAGGAGTCTCTGTTCCGGCACGCCGCCGGGACGGGGAAGTGCCCCCGGAAGGCTTCTCCATCGACACCGCTGCCATCTCCACCGCCATCTTCATCAACGCTGCTGCTCCCATGAGGAGGGAGTAGTTCTCCATCGAGGCTCGGGGCTGTACCGGTAGCTATGTGGTTCATCTCTCTCCTATGTACTTCAATACAATGATCTCATGAGCTGCTTTACATGATTGAGATTTATATGAGCTTTGTATCGCTACTAGTTATGTTCTACTCATGTGATGTTATTAAAGTAGTCTATTCCTCCTGCATGGTGTAATGGTGACAGTGTGTGCATCGTGTAGTTCTTGTCGTAGATTATGATCATAATCTCTTGTAGGTTATGGAGTTGATTATCGCTATGATAGTATTGATGTGATCTATGCCTCCTTCGTAGTGTGATGGTGACAGTGTGCATGCTATGTTAGTACTTGGTCTATTTTGCAAAGATCTATTATACTCTAAGGTTACTTAAACATGAATATCGAATGTTGTGGAGCTTGTTAACTCCGGCATTGAGGGTTCGTGTAATCCTACACAATTAGTGGTGTTCATTATCAAACAAGAGTATATGTAGCACAAGGAAGAGAACTTATTTATTATGTGATCAATGTTGAGAGTGTCCACTAGTGAAAGTATGATCCCTAGGCCTTGTTTCCACCACAAATAATTGCTTCCCACGCCAGCCAAGCTATTTTCACAGCGCCGCTTGTTTACTCGTTTCATCGCATCTTTACTTTCCGCAATATTACCACCATCTATACCACCTGTGTTTTACTATCTCTTCGCCGAACTAGTGCACCTATACATCTGACAAGTGTATTAGGTGTGTTGGGGACACAAGAGACTTCTTGCTTTGTGATTGCAGGGTTGCTTGAGAGGGATATCTTTGACCTCTTCCTCCCTGAGTTCGATAAACCTTGGGTGATCCACTTAAGGGAAAACTTGTTGCTGTTCTACAAACCTCTGCTCTTGGAGGACCAACACTGTCTACAAGAATAGAAGCACCCGTAGACATCAGGCCCCACTTCGTCTCCTCTTCGGACTTCTGGAAGCTTCGTGCAATAATAGGACCCTGGGCGTTGATTTCGTCCAATTCCGAGAATATTTCCTTACTAGGATTTCTGAAACCAAAAACAGCAGAAAAACAAGCAATCGGCACTTCGGCATCTTGTTAATAGGTTTGTGCCGGAAAATGTAAAATAATGCTGTAAAGTATGTGTAAAACATTCAAGTATTGTAATAAAAGTAGCATGGAACATAAGAAATTATAGATACGTTTGCGACGTATCACTAGTCAAGTGGGTTTTACTTATGTGATCTCCGGAGACTCCTTGTCCCACGTGTGTAAAGGTGACAGTGTGTGCATCGTGTAGTTCTTGTCGTCGATTATGATCATAATCTCTTGTAGGTTATGGAGTTGATTATCGCTATGATAGTATTGATGTGATTTATTCCCCCTCATAGTGTAAAGGTGACAAGTGTGTATGCTATGTTAGTACTCGGTTTATTTTGCAAAGATCTATTATGCTCTAAGGTTACTTAAACATGAATATCGAATGTTGTGGAGCTTGTTAACTCCGGCATTGAGGGTTCGTGTAATCCTACGCAACGAATGGTGTTCATTATCAAACAAGAGTATATGTAGCACAAATGAGAGAAGTTATTATTTATTATGCGATCAATGTTGAGAGTGTCCACTAGTGAAAGTATGATCCCTAGGCCTTGTTTCCAATACTGCAAACACCGCTTACTTACTGTTCTACTGCATGTTTACTCGCTGCCATATTTTATTCAGATTACTATTACCACTCATATACATCCATACTACTTGTATTTCACTATCTCTTCGCCGAACTAGTGCACCTATACATCTGACAAGTGTATTAGGTGTGTTGGGGACACAAGAGACTTCTTGTATCGTGATTGCAGGGTTGCTTGAGAGGGATATCTTTGACCTCTTCCTCCCTGAGATCGATAAACCTTGGGTGATCCACTTAAGGGAAAACTTGCTGCTGTTCTACAAACCTCTGCTCTTGGAGGCCCAACACTGTCTACAAGAATAGAAGCACCCGTAGACATCAAGAGGGCAATGAAGATGGCGCAGTTGCGGGATGATTCTTTCGCTTCAGGTCAGTTGACAACCCCTTTGCACTCTATTATTAATATCCCTGATTCAGAGATTGCTAGGAGAGCGGATCGATTAGGCATATCTTTAGGTAATTCAGTTGGAGAGATAGGTAAATCTGTTAAAGGGATTAAAATGGTGGAAGAAGCACGCATTCTAACTATTTTAGAGAAAAAGAATATTGAGACTGAAAATATGGAGGAAGGGCTGGAGACTCTTGTATTGTCAAGAGTATCCAACCTTTGTGAAGACTTGATTGATGATGATGTCACCTCATTTGACTTGGATGATCAAATAGATCATCTTAAACCAGTAATGAAGGTAAAGAAAACGAGGCAACGGAAAATTTATGATACTAACAATATCCGCAAAAGTACTAGAAAAAGAATTAAGAAACAATTGTCGTAATGCAGAATCTAAAAGGCATTAATTGGAATCCAGGTGGTTTTGGGGATACTGCTAAACACTTGTTTGTTAAAGAGGCGATTAGGGAACATAAATTGGACTTCATAGCTTTGTTGGAAACTGGAAGATCTAATTTTTCGATTCCCTTTCTGAACCAATTGGCGGCGGGGTATGATTTCTCTTGGTTTTGCTTACCACCACATGGTCGCTCAGGAGGTATTCTAGTGGGAATAAACTCCGATACGCTACAAGTGTTAAAAGTAAGTACAGGAGATTTTTGTGTTCAACTCCATATCAAATGTAAGAGAGATGGTTTTGAATGGATTCTGGTGCCGGTCTATGGGGCTGCCAAGACGAGCACAAAGCAGAATTTTTGGCTGAATTAGTGAGAACTTGTGAATCTGAAACATTGCCTATGTTGGTAGGGGGTGATTTCAATATTATTCATAAGCGAGAGGAGAAAAATAATAATAATTTCAAAGCGCGTTGGCCCTTTGTTTTTAATGCAATTATTGAGCATTTGAACTTGCGTGAAATTGCTCTCACTGGGAGACAATTTACATGGGCAAGTAGAAGAATTGAGCCTACTTATGAGAAGCTAGATAGAGTTTTAGCATCCATTTCGTGGGAACAGAAATTCCCTTTGGTAACTGTTAGAGCTTTATCCAGAGCTGATTCTGATCATACTCCTATACTTATTGATTTAGGAGTGAAAGCACACCTGGGTAACCAAGCAAAATTCTCTTTTGAGTTACATTGGTTGCATCAAGAAGGTTTTTTCGATATGGTAGTAAAGGAGTGGAACTCAGTATTTGGTGGAGCTAATCCTATGGAGATTTGGTTGAATAAGTTAAGACATCTAAGGAGATTTCTTAGAGGTTGGGCAAAGAACCAAAGTGGAAAGTATAAGAAAGAAAAAGAGCGATTATTGAATATCATCGACAAGCTGGACGTGAAAGCCGAAACAAGTGTTTTGAATTTAAATGAAAGAGAGGCATTAAAAAAAGCAAATGATAGTTTAAATAAATTAAGAAGAGATGAGGAATCCAAATGGGCCCAAAGAGCGAAGGTTAAGCATATCCAGGAAGGGGGTGACGAGGGAATACCTCGCCAATGCCTACGTATTGTAGACTTGGGTTTCGGGAGAGAGCGACGATGGAGATTCCGGGAGCGAGATTAGGCACACGACATACCCAGCTTCGGGTCCCCTCGGTGGAGGATCCCTACGTGCTGCTAGCAATCCAGTATATGATCATAGATGTGTTTACAGGGTGCCGTCATAGGCGTAGCTATGTTGTCTATATTCTGTCTATCTGTTCTCCCCTCCCTTTCGGGTGCCCTGGCTAGCTTTATATATGCAACCAGCCTAGGGTTTTACAAGAGTCCTAGTCAACTACTTCTTCGGGTTGCCTTGTTGGGCCTTCTCCATATTGGGCCGAGCCGATCCAGGTATACCAATAATGGGAACCCGAAGGGTATACCCATGTCAGTAGCCCCCGAGTATCTAGGGAAGTCGAAGACTTGCGTAGAGACACCAAGCATAATCGTCTCCAAAGGCGAGGTCCATGTCGTAGATAATGTGTAGCATAAATGATGTCGACGATTCTTGAAGTTATTTTTCTATCGGGTGCGCGACAGCGCTCCCGATGGGAGTAGCCCCCGAGTCTATGGGTAAGTGCTTGCACTTAGGCATAGACTCAAGTTGTACTACTCTATGAAGAACTTAACTATATTTCTGGAGGACTTGATGAAATCCATGTGCTCCCGATGGGAGTAGGCTCCACTCGAGTCATAGAATCGAGTTGAGTCTACAAACCTTGATTGTCATAGATGCTGTCGAAGTTATTTTTGTATCGGGTGCGCGGCCAGCGCTCCCGATGGGAGTAGCCCCCGAGGCTACAGCCAAGTGTTTGCACTTGGGTGTAGGCTCAACTTGCTTTTAATCGACTCCACAATTTTTTCTCTCTCTTGTATCTTATCGGGAGGGTGAACAATGCTCTCGATAAGAGTAGCCCCCGAGCCTATGGGCAGGTGCTTGCACCTGGGCATAGACTCGAGTTGTACTACTCGATAAAGAACTTTACTGTATTTCTGGGTGCAGCCCCTCTTTTTATCGACTCCAAGCCGTTGTTATCCATATCTATATTGTACAGGGATAATGGTAGTTGGGGCTAGTTCATCTGACGGATCAAGTACTAGTTAACTGCTCTAGTGGCAATCCGCAAAAACCTACTTCAAGATCACGTCCCTAGACATGATCTCGGGATACTGGTGTTAACTTCGACAGGTGCCGCTTAAGGTCTTACCATTCTGTCGAGTCCCAGTCATATTTTATCGGGTACCTAACGCGTCCGTTAGGATTTTTCTTCGTATCTGTTGATACGGAAAAAAGTAGCAAACCGCCGTCAGAGACGGTGCCACGCCGCTCAGAACGGATCCGGGGTCTTACCTTCGCAAAGTTTTGCGGCATTCAGAGATTATTCGCGACTTTTAGCGCTCTGAGAATATATTGTCGAGTGCCTTGTTCGGCTGATGCAATGACCCATTTTGCGGGCTCTTCTATATTTTTCTCGGGTTAATGAGACAGCCGAATATATTGCGTTCTTCTATATTGTTGGTACATCACCGATGCTCTCGCTCGGAACGATATGACGAGTCAATGGACCCGAAGATTTGTCCATCCTCTTTTTTTTTGGTTCCACCTTGATGATAATTTCATCGAGTTCCTCCTTCAGGAAAATTTCTTCGGGTCCTCTTTGACGACAATTCTTCGGGTCCTCCCTGAGGACAATTCTTCGGGTTCTCTTTGAAGATAATTCTTCGAGACCTCCTTGAAGATAATTTTTCGGGACCTCCTTGAAGATAATTCTTCGACACTGATGTCTACGTTCCCCCTCCTTTCCTGTAGACAGTGTTGGGCCTCCAAGTGCAGAGGTTTGTAGAACAGCAGCAAGTTTTCCCTTAAGTGGATCACCCAAGGTTTATCGAACTCAGGGAGGAAGAGGTCAAAGATATCCCTCTCATGCAACCCTGCAACCACAAAGCAAGAAGTCTCTTGTGTCCCCAACACACCTAATAGGTGCACTAGTTCGGCGAAGAGATAATGAAATACAAGTGGTATGAATGAATATGAGCAGTAGTATGGCGCCAGAAAATAGCTCGCTGGCGTGCAGTTGATGGTAGTAATATTGCGGGAAGTAAACATGCGATAGTAACGCAGCAATAGTAACGCTAGATAAAAGCAGTAACAAGCAGTGATAGCAGTATTTAGGAACAAGGCCTAGGGATTAGACTTTCACTAGTGGACACTCTCAACATTGATCACATAACGGAATAGATAAATGCATACTCTACACTTTTGTTGGATGATGAACACATTGCGTAGGATTACACGAACCCTCAATGCCGGAGTTAACAAGCTC
>NC_061512.1:9391772-9452779 GCF_022539505.1 Lolium rigidum | reverse complement strand
GAGCATTTACGAGTGAATCCTTCATCGAAACTGCTTGTCAACACCTTCTGCTCCTCGTTGGGATCGACATTCTTACTTATCGAAGATACTACGATACACCCCCTATACTTGTGGGTCATCAATGGCCGCCCGGCACGCAGTACCCTGAGGGACGGGAGGGACCGGCACGCCGCCGGTGCTTAGGCTCTAGCCGGCGGGGACGCGGTAGCCCGGTGGGCAAGGGTAGTTCGAGGCGCAAAGCTCCTCCACCTGCTGGTAGGTTAGAGTGGGTGCGGTGGAACGCATGAGAGAGTGATGAGAGATTGTAGAGATGTGATAATGCTGGCCAAGTCGGGCAACATATATGTAGTGAGAAATGGCGGGAAAATGGGAGCGGGAAGACAGGAGGCGGGAAGAAAGAGGCGGGAAGAAAGAGGCGGGAAGAAAGAGGCGGGAAGAAATTGGCGGGAAGAAAGAGGCGGGAAGACAGGGAAGAAATGGCGGGAAGAAGAGGCGGGAAGAAGAAATGGCGGGAAGAAAGAGGCGGGAAGACAGGGAAAGAAATGGGTAAAGGGTTGGCAGAGGCGGCCGTGAAAGAGGGGGGCGGGAAGACAGAGGCGGCCGGGAAGAACTGGCGGGAAGAAGGGGCGGGAATAACTGGCGGGAAGAACTGGCGCGAAGAACTGGTGGGAAGAGGAGGCGGAAAGAACTGTCTAGAAGAACTGGCAGGAAGACAGAGGCGGGCGGGAAGATTTAGTTTTATTTTTCTGAATTTTTTGATATATTATTTGTATTTTTAAGATTTAGAAATGAATTGGTTTTATTTTTCTGAATTTTTTGATATATTATTTGTATTTTTCACATTTTGAAATGAATTAGTTTTATTTTTCTGAATTTTTTGATATATTATTTGTATTTTTAAGATTTTGAAATGAATTAGTTTTATTTTTCTGAATTTTTTGATATATTATTTGTATTTTTCACATTTAGAAATGATTAGTTTTATTTTTCTGAATTTGTTGATATATTATTTGTATTTTTTCATATTTTGAAATGAATTAGTTTTATTTTTCTGAATTTTTTGATATATTATTTGTATTTTTAAGATTTTGAAATGAATTAGTTTTATTTTTCTGAATTTTTTGATATATTATTTGTATTTTTCACATTTAGAAAATGATTAGTTTTATTTTTCTGAATTTGTTGATATATTATGTTGTATTTACAATATTTACAAATGGAAAGAATTTTGAAAAAGGCCTTTAGTCGCGGTTGGCCTGGCCAACCGCGACTAAAGCTCATTTCCGCGGGAACCGCAAAAACGGGCGAAAAATGGGCTTTAGTCGCGGTTGGGGTCACCAACCACGACTAAAGGGTACCCTTTAGTCGCGGTTGGTGACCCCAACCGCGACTAAAGGTCCATGCTTATAAAAACTCGCGCGCCTGCGGTTCCACTTCATCTTCTTCGCCTCTCGAACACGTCGACAGGCTGCCGCCGCGCCGATTCGCTCCGATCACCGCCGCGCGCTCTCGTCGCCGCGTCTCGACTCGCTGCCGACAGGCTGCCGCGCCACCGAACTCCAACGCCGCCGCCCTCCTCGTCTGCGCCGCCCCGGCCCGTACGTGTACCTCTCTCCTGCGCCGGCCCGCCTTCCGCGCCGCCGCGCCGAACTCCGCCAAGCTTCTCCTCCGCCGCGCTACACCACGACACCGCGCGCTGGCGGCGGCGCCGCTATTCCGCGTGGATGCGCTCGCACATACGCTCCGCCGCCGCCGTGCTTCCGGCCACCGGCCGGCGCCGCTTACAGGGCCACGCGCGCGTACGGGAGAGGGGCGCGCGTGTGTACTGTGGCGCCCCTCTCCACAATTTTTTTTTTGTTTTTTTAACCTAACAAAAAAAATAACTTAACTAAATTTTAATGATAAATAATTTAGAAAATCTCTATCTTTTTTTTAATTTAGAAGAAAAAAATAAATAAAGAAAAGAACTCTATTTGAACTATATATGAGAGTTAACTTAACTAACATTTGACTTAAATTTTTTGACTTAACTAAATTTTAAGTGGACAAAAAATTGACTTAAAATTTTTTACTTAACTAAATTTTTATTTTATTTAAATTTGTAACTAATTAAACTTTGTGTTTTTTTGTAAGTAATACTTAACCAAAACATAATATTTGGAATTTGGAATGTTAAGAAAACATAATATTGGAATGTTAAGGAAAAAATAACTTAAATATAACTTAAAAAACTAACTACTAACTAATAAACCTCTAATATTGGAATGTTAACTAACTAACTACTTAACCGAAACATAACTACTTAAGTAAAAATAATAATATTGGAATATATGTTAAGAAAAAAATAACTTAAAAAAATATAATTGGCATGTTTGGAATTTGGAATATTGGCGTGTTATGTACAAAAATAATTACAAAGTTTGGAATTTGGAATATCGGCTTCGACCCCGCGTGTATACGGAGGGGGCGGCGAGGCCACCGCCACCGTCACCGTCACCGCCACCGCCCTTTCGCCACCGCCACCGCCCTCTCTCCTTTTGCCACCGCCGCCCCCCTTTCGCCACCGCCACCGCCCTCTCTCCTTTTGCCATCGCCCTTTCTACACCGCACTTAATTAATTAGTTTTTACTACATGTTTTCAGGACTGACATATGGCGGACGATAGAGCTGACCCGATTATGGACAACTATGATCCGGACGCTGAAGACCATATGTTCGGCATCATAAACGGTGATATTCTATATGTGCCGACCGGACAAGAAGAAGATGATATCTCTTCTTATCCGAACCTTGACGGTGAAGATGAAGGGCGCCGTCGGCAAGATGATGCCGAAGAAACGTCGATAAACGACGATCTTCAATTGGAAGTAGCAACCACCTCCGCGCCGAGGTATATATATACATTGAGCCTCCGGTGATACAAACTAACCGATTTGAATAAATATGTGTGTACTAACGCGCGCGACTCTCTTTCTTATTTTAGCCCTCGGCCGGATCATCGAAACAATCGAGTACGTCGTCAAAGCGTGGCGCAACCAAGACGCTGAAACAAGGAGAAATATATACCATCGATGTTGTCGACGAGTGCAACCGGCAAGCCGCTGGAGCCCGAGAAGAACTCCACCAAGTTTATCAACCAATGCGGAGCCGTTGTTAGAGACAACGTCTCGATCACCGTCCGAGGAGTGGAATGAGCCAAAGAAGGCACGTCTTGGTTTCACTTTTGTCGAGAAGAGAACAAAAAAAGATTGCTTGCAAAAGCTTATGGAACATGTCGTCCTACCTCCGGAATACCGCAAATTCGATGAGGAGGGTAACAAGATTGAGGAAAACAAGAAGAGGAGGAAGCTACTCAAACAGTTCGCTCTTCAAAAGATGGCCAGTGCATTCCGGAAATTCAAGCAAAATCTAGCCCGTGACTATGTCAACCAGAACAAGACTCCGGATTTCAAAGGACAATATGAGAAACTGAAACATGATTGGCCAGAATTTGTGAAGCAAAAGAAATCGGAGCAGTTCCTTGAACTATCAAAAAAAATAAGGAAAATGCGGCTAAGAAGGAGTACAATCATATTATGGGGCCAGGAGGGTATCACCTTTGGGAGCCTAGGTGGGAGAAGATGGAGAACGAGCTGAGGGCGCGAGGAATCCGTCCAGGTACGGAGGGATGGGACCCAAGGGCCAAAAGCTGGTGGTACGGGCATGGGGGATCGCTGAACCCGGAGACAGGGGAGTGTGTTTACCGGGGCAAAATAATTAAACCCACCGAAAAGCTTATTGAGGCAATGAGGGATGCTCAAGAGGGGAAGATCAAGTTCAACAGAGAGAACGACGCGGCCGACAAAAGCCCTCGGGAATCCCGAACACGGAGGACGTGTACGAGGCATGGGGCACATTCCGTGGAAAATAGGGTTCCCCGAACGATGACCCGTACGGTTACGAAGCCGTAAGAGAAAGATGGATCGGGATGCGGATGTTGTGGCGCGGTTGGTATCGGAAATGGATGTGATGAAGAAAACCGTGAGTGTACTAGTAGCCGAAAGAGATGCAGCTCGGGCGCAGCATGAAGATCATCCAATGGATCTCGGAAGCCAGCGCAGAGAAGAAGCAGCGTGGCTTCCACGGAGGCCCCACCGGCTGGTGCACCGACGATCGAAATTACTGCACCGGAGCCTCTGCTGGTCGAAATTACTGCACCGGAGCCTCTGGTGGTCGAAATTACTGCACCGGAGCCTCCTCGCTACCCCGTGGACGATATAAAGGAGATGAAAGAATGTCATCTGTATTATCCTATCGGGAACATGTCCATGAAGGTAGCCATCGGCGGTGCTTTACCATGTTTACCTGGAGCACTCCACCACAACAACCCCATTCAAGATGGCTATGCTCGTGTCACGGTGGAGGACATAGTCCAAGGGTTTGAGGACCTGGACATTGACATTGCTACACCTGAAGGGGCGAGAAGACTTGGAGATGTCAAGCGCCAGTTCATTCTATGGCAAAAGAAGTTTATCAAGTTTCCAGGCGAGGTGCCAAGGCGAACAAATCCACCCCCCTCCGGTGGTGGTGGCGGCGGCGGCGGTGGTGGTGGTTCACCTACACCTCCTTCACGTCAGCCGACGCCGCCCCCCAATTCACCTCCGGCGGGTAGCGGACGCCGCCCCCGGTCCTCGTCCGGCGGGTGATCGGACGCCACCCCCAATCCACCTCCGGCGAAGAAGCGAAGCGGTCTTGGGTTATTAACCCGGAGCCTTATGTACGTGCAACCACAAAGATACCGCAGCCATCACCGAAGCCTCTCCCCACAAGGCCTTGGGAACGTAGTGCCGAGGAAGTCGACGCACACGCGTCCGCTGATTATGAGAAATGGAAGGCGGACTGCAAGAAGAAAAGAGAGCCCGAGCCCAAGCAAGTATTTTCACGAGAAGGAAAAGAGCTGGGCTAAGTCATTTTTGAACACACCGTCCGAAGCCGCGAAGAATCTGCCTGACGACTATGAACGTGAACTTCGTAGTCAAGCACTCGCGGTCAAGAGGAACCAAGAGTTGGCGGAGAAGCAGGAGGAGGCCGAGAAAGAATTACAAAGCAAAAAAAGGGGGAAACAATTTGCCCAGCTCGGGGAACAAAGTAAACAATCGATCGCCCCGCTCATAGTGAAAGCCGCCGGTCCGGACGATGCCCCCGATATCCAGGCCCGGCTTTGGCCATAGGCGACCATGGGCAACGCCCATGGGCCACCGCTTGGAGGGGGCCCCATCCATGTCTGTCTTCTATGCGTTTCTGCTGAAGAAAAATATAGAAAAAGGCCAATGGCCCAGGCGCCCAACAAAACAAAGAACATCCAGGGAGGAGAACAGACGCACGACGCTGGACGCTGGTGTCGTTTCTTTTCCTCGCCGACTTCTCGCCTAGTCCCTGGACTTCCGTTCCCAGATCGGCAGATCGCCAGTGCTAGGGATCCTTTTCTTCTTGGATCAATGTTAAGACTCACGCACTTCCAGGCCTGCGCCCTTCTTACTGTTTAGGTAATTCACTAATTCCGCTCCATCTTATTTGATAGATTAAAAATTGTTTGTTCATACTTCGCACCTCCTATCATCAATTCATCATGTGTAAATATTGTGAGAGATGTATTAAATTTCTTCATAATATTAGGTGTCCCAATGCCGAAACGGAAAAATAAATCTCGGATGCTTTGAAAAGAAATTACAAAAAACGAGCCGATCAACCTATTCAATCACAGAGAGGTGCTTTAATTTTTTCAGCAACAAGTAGTGTTGATGCCCATGGCGATAATCAAAGGCAAAAATCTGATTCCAAAAAAGATGATGAGCAAAGTTCAAGTGCTGATCATGAGGTCAATGAGAGCCCTTGGATGACAGTAAGTAACTAACTAGTATCGACTTTGCAGAAGTATATACCTTACTAACTATAATTTGTTGAATTTAAATGTAGATCTTGATGTTGATGTTAGTGATGACAGTGGGGGGCAATTTGTAGCCTTCGCCTGCCGAATGATTTTGCATCTAGATATTGCCTGAAGAAGTTTCTTTTTGAAGAATTGAAGCATTATTATTGATGGAGCCATTGGAATTTGGTTTTATTTGAGGTAATAAAACTAGCAGCGAATACTACTTGTTTTATTTTACATCTATATATACTTGTGTGCGTATATATATATTAGTCTTAGGGGCCTCTTTCGTCAGCTCGCCCAAGGGCCACGCGAAAGATAGAACCGGCCCTGCCGATATCATAGCAGCTGCGGCAGCACAGGCCGGATTGACTGTAGCGAGTGCCACAGAACAAGCGGCCAACTTAGGTCTGACTCTTCGTGCAGTGTTAGGCCTTGATGAGGCGCCAATGAAGGACGTAGTATTTACATATGTGCGGAATGGGCCTCTCGTCGAGCCTGCGCAGGAAGAGGATCTACCTCGACAAATGACAGGTCTGCTAAATTGGTACAAGGCTTACATAAAACTTAAAAACGCCAAAGACTATATTTATGCGGAAGTTAGACCTGAGCATCACTTCAAACATTACTATATAACAATTCATCGGAGTGAATTGTTCCAGCTGTTCAATCTGCGCGAGCTCGACAAATCTATCATCGGTTGCTATGTTATGTAAGTGATTTATTAATTTCTACCCCATCTCGTTCATTGCCTGCACTATAAATATATATATTGTCCTAACTATCTTGTTGTGTACGCTATTATGCAGAATGAAGAAGCGGGAAATGCGAATAAGGCGCATCCATGATGTTGGGTTCATTGACCCACAAATCGTTAATTCATATGTGTTAGAACACCACCCCGCCGACGTGGAGGATGACCTGTGGCGGTTTCTTATAAAACAGGAACTCAAAAGTGATATTCTATTTTCTTACCATTTTGGGTGAGTGTTTACGTCTTGAGCACATTCTCTTTTGTTTACTCCATGCATGGTATGTGGCTAATCGATGAGTTATGCATGATCGTGCATGTATCGTGTCCGCAGGTTCCACTCGGATTCTGCTAGTAATTCAAATTCAGAACTCCACGGTTCTCGTCCACGACTCTCCGAATATGGATCCGAAGCATTGGGCCGACATGAGAAAAATGATGCAAAAGTAATTATTTTCATTCGTATGCGCTCTATATCGATCGGCCTATTTCGTTCATCATTTCCTAATATCAAGTAACTAATTAATAACTCTCTTGTTCATTTAATTTTCCTTGCCTCGTAGGGTTTGGAGACGGTTCGTAGATCAAAAGGTCGGTGAATTCAAAAAAAGCTACATTTTAAAAGGGCAAAGGCTGCGATCGGGGATATTCAGCCACCGGGGACCAATCTATGTGGATACTATGTTTGTGAGAGGATCCGGAGATACACCACCGAGCGGCGGCCGTCCGAGAACAACATCGGGAGGAATAACCTCCGGACGACGCTTAGTCCGAAGCTCGCTTCCGACCACTTCAAGAGGAACTAGCTGGATGGTTCGCGAGGGAAGTCATCGATCCTAGAGGAGAACACTATGTAGAGGACGTAGAACTTTATATGCACTAAATATGTATGGAAACTTGTTCAAAATTGTATATGATCATCCGATATTGAATATATATTGTATATTCCTCTTGAATTCTTTTTGTTCTAATTTCAAATTTGTTTGAAATTGTACATTCATATGCATGTATGTAATACGGTAGAATATGTGAAACTCCTTCAAAATTAAAACCCAAAAGAAATAAAACAATACAAATTAAAAAGAAACTAGATTTAGGGGGAGGGGGGATAAACCCTAAACCCTGCGGAGGCCTTTAGTCGCGGTTGGCCAGAAGAACCGCGACTAAAGGTCCTCCGCCCTGGCGCTCGCCTGCCGCCCACGTGGACGGGCCTTTAGTCGCGGTTCGTAAAGAACCGCGACTAAAGGGAGGGGGGCTTTAGTCGCGCCTAATTGGTCGCGGTTGCGCAACCGCGACCAATGGCAGTTGCGAACCGCGACCAATGGCTATTTTTCTACCAGTGTCAGCGTACGTGGTGGCCGTCAGCGTAGCCGGCCATTCCTGTAGTGTCATTCATATTCGTGATGTACATGCTTCTTTTTTTAGATCTCGTAAGTGCATGTATTACTCCTAAGCATTTTTACCTAGCATGCGCGAATGATGCTAGTGATGTACTTGCAGGTATCTTCAGCGTAGAGTACTCCTGTACTGCTCCATTGCGTTACAATCTCGTTCGATGGAAACCCATGTGGATAGGAACAACAATAATCCAAGTTCAGTTCCTTTCTTCCTTTATTTTCGTTTTCACCAGATCCGGTGCAATAATACCAAAGCTGATCCGATCCTTCTATCTATACCTAATAATAAAAAAAATAGGGGCTTCTTGTTGGTCCGTTTTTTATTGCCCCGAATTTTCGTCCAAATTACAACATCTGCCACCGGCAAGTTAAAAAAACGATTCGTTGACGCTCCTTCGTCCACCGCAGGCCCGCAGCCGGCTTTCTTCCCCAATCCCCAGCCGCGCTGCCCCGGGCCTTCATCGACTGCACTGCGCCCGGGCGCCCAGCTCCACATCGCGCACGGTGGCCTCTTGCTTCCCCTGCCCCACCTCGCGCGGCGTCCATCCGCTCTAAAAATCCCTCCCGGCAAGTGAGATCCCAATCGCGGGATCTGACTGGTATCAAGGCGCTGCTGCTTCCCGGTGTGCAGCGGCTGAACTAGGCGACCTTGCTGCTCCGCGTCCACGAGCACGAGACCAGGAAATAGAGCGGGGCGTTACCGTCAGCGTACGGTCGAACGGCCGTGGCGGTGGCGTAGTTCAGAATGCAGTGCAGGTTCAGGATGCCTCGGTTTGAACGGAGGTAGTATAGGATGTGCCAGCACAATAGCGCATCCGCGGCTCCGGCAGCAAACGAGCTGCCCCTCCAATGGCGCAGTGCATACAATAGAAACTAGATGCTCCTCTGCGTGCCGTGAGGTCCAGGATCTATGCGCACATGCTAGCTAATGTATGTGTGTGCTGGAAAATGTTGGTATAGATCCAACGAATCCCAAATTATTTGATGATTGGATTTGGCAAATTTGTCTAGGAGTAGCCCAGATGCTTTTCTGATTGAATATTACAAATCTGACAAATTACTACCATAGTTGCATATTGAAAACTGTATAAGAAAATCCACTGGAAAATTGCATATGTTAGAATTATAAGGTAGACATATAAGGTACGGGTAGATTAGAATTCATCGTATTTGGGGTTGTTTAAATTGACAAAATATTGTGACATCACTTTTATAATTACAGGAAATCATTAAATACAGGTTGATGAATTTAGAGAGTGACAATTAAGGAGTCAATTAGATGGTAGTGCAAACTAAAGATGTAATCTTTTAAAGAATTTTCGAAGTTGATATATGGAGAACTGAATTTGGCGCTTTCACGATGTTGATCAATTTTGGCGCCAAACTTGAGTCACGATAGTTTTAATCTAAAATTTATTAGTTTTTTCAGTTGCAACTCACGCGTATGCGCCATGACACATGTACAAGGTGGTCAGGATGAACATGCTAACTCATCGTGTGGACTTGTTGAATTAGGTTGTGGTTTCTATGTCACAAAGGATAGTTGTACCAAAGAGAGCTTATTTTGTGCGACTTCGCGTCGCATTTCTTTATCTCCCGGTGCAACGCACGGGCAAGTTTCCTAGTACCTAATAATAAAGGGAGAAGTGTTTCCGTGGTTTGGTCAGTTAGGCTCTTTTCGTCCGTCGTTTGGTTCGTTCGCTCGATCGTGCATCGGTAGAAGTCTATTCTCCATCGATCTCCACTTGGTACCCACGTAAGGGCTGCTGAGATTGTATTTCCTCCATTGGATCGCTGAGCGAGAACGTGACCGATCCAAACAAAAGCTTCCCGACCAGACCCATTATCCTCCGCTTCTTGCCTTCTCTGCGTATTTAAATATGGAAGCGATCGATTGCTGTCAGACAAGATATATGAAGCCACCATGACAAACGGAAGCAAAGTCATGACCCTTCAAAGAGAAAAGCGAAATCGGCGGCGCTGGCACTGGCAGATAGACAAGCGGCCGTGGATGCACCGGTCGAAGCTGTGCAGGCCCTCAAGAATAATACTCTCCGCTCCAGGTGCAGCTCGTCTGGGCCGAGCTGAAGGCGATCATGGAGCAGTACCTGAAGTTATCTAACAATCAGAGGCCGAAGGCCGTCGCCAAGCCCCGTGACAGGTCCCAGAACACCAGCCGCATGAGCTCACTCCACGCCGCCGACTCTCCCCTGCTCCTATACGACCGCGGCTGCCTCGCTAGAATCGACGACCACGAGCTGAAGATCTCGGCCGCTTCCGCAATGTACAACACTCTGGACATGTGCGTGGACATGCAATACAAAAGTAGATGGAAGAGGGGGTGGACGGGATGACGCCGATCCAGATGGCCTCGGTGCCGCTCGGCATCCGGGGGCGTGACGTCATAGGCGTTGCCCAGACCGGCTCCGGCAAGGCAGCTGCCTTCGTGCCCTCGTGCCGTCCTAGGTCGCAAGCATGCCGCCGATTGTTACGACGCCGACACACAACCTCACGCACCAGATCGAGAGAGAGACTGCAAAGTTCGCGATGTACATCGGCATCAGGCTGGCAAAGCCCATCAAGGCTGGCTGCTCAATCCTCTCTCCTTCCAAAAAAAGGTTGCACAAGAAAACATAATTCAATTTTTGTTCACAGCTTTGAAGGCTTTGATAATTGGCTAGGTTGCACTAGATTCCAGTGATATTAACATAGCACAATGCAACCACATAGGTAAATTATGAGTTCAGTTGTGTCCTCTTTCCAATGAGGACAGAGGACCTTGTGTAGTTCGCTCAACTTCTCAAAAGATCCCACCTGACATGAGAAGCTAGGGGATTGTTGGAGCGTAGGAACTTGGACATGGAAAAGTAGGCTTTTGAACATAACTGAAGTGGAGCAAGAATATGTTTGTATGAAAGTCCAGCTAAGCTTCAGTAATTCATTGTGTTTGTCTAAAACTCTAAGCATGTGGTAGACTTGTTTATTTTATCTTTTGCATATATTTTGCCATTCATTAAAAAGGCCTGAAAGTTTTTTTTTGGATAGATAGTACGGTTGAAATAGGTTTTTGGATAGGTAGTTATCCCCCTTATATGAATTGGCAGTAAATTTTCTCAGTTGTTTCTGTGTGTGAATTAATACTTTATATCTGGCATTGTCTTATCGGCACCATTATTCAATAATATTTATTGATTGTGTTTCCTCAAATGAAAAAAGCGGTTGGCCGACAAGGAGGACGAATATCTAGAGTAAAAGGAAGGGGAGGGAGGGATGCCCACGAAGAGGAAAAGCGGCGGAGCTAAGGGCCGGCGAGGGTGAGGCTGTGCGTTGGTGCAAGGTGAAGGGCGGGGAGGCGGCGCGCAGGTGGAAGGTGTGGTGTGCTGCTGAATTTTTCCTTCAGGTTGGTGGGACGGTGAAGGGAACAAATCACCAAGGTTTTCTGTGGGGGGGGGGGGGGAAGATGGTTTGGTTCAAAGGTGGAAGGTGTGGTGCAGTATCGAAGTTCAATCGAGGATTTGTGCAATTACGAAGTGAACGAGCTAACAAAGTTTTCTTAGGTAAGTAGGATAATACGTTTCGATTGGGTAAGGCGCCATGACAGTTTGTTTTGCGTATGAGTGTTCCCACATAGCTATACATGTGTCACTGCCCTCGACGGTGGTGACAAAGAGGAGAAGTGTCAACATATATGGATGGTTTGATGAGATGTGCGAGTATTTTTTTCTCCCGGTGCAACGCACGGGCACTTTTGCTAGTTTGTACTCAAGGCAGATATGAATATGATCATCTCTTCCCGAACGCCCACGCTCGGTTGCTGCTTCTGCGGTTCAGCCCCGAGAGGCCCGAACCCGATTTGTTTTTTTTATGCGGAGCGGATTGGGGCAACGTTCGGTAGCAGTTTTCTGTTAGCATACGAGCGGTGCGGGTTGGATCGGGATTGCCCAAGGTTTTCTGGTCGTGATATCGCTGATTTTTTTCTCGCACGCACGAACGACGGATTGCAATTTAATACTTCCTCCCTCTTGAAAAGAATGTCTCAGTTTTGTCTAAATTCGCATGTATCTAGACGTGTTTTAGGGTGTAAATCTAGACAAAGTTCAGACATCCTTTTGTGGATGGAGGGAGTAGTAAGATATAATTTTTAATCAGTTTGGCAGGCTTCATAATGATTTCGGCACTGTAGATATGCAAATTATCCATTTCTTTGTTCAGTCCTTGCCTACACGTAGCTATTTTAGCTATTTTTTCCTGGCTTCCAACGTCCACTCGGTTACTTTTCTTTTGGCCAGATGGGTGATCGGCTACCCGGTTGTTTGCCGTCGGTTCAGTTAGGATGGTCTTCCACCGTGCTTGGTTATTTTTTAGTCTTTCCACCGCTTTGACTGAACAATTGAGAAGTAGAACGATCCTGAACGCCTCTCCCCGCCGTTCAAAGCTCTGTCCACTGCGCGAGATGGCACCACCAACGCTTTCTATCGATCCCAGCCGAGCACAGCGACGGAGGAGACGGCAGCATCTTCAGTGCCCGCGACCCCTCGATTTACCAGGTGTTAGACAGGGGGATCCTTTTGCTCCTTTCCTGTTTAACATGGCTGCTAACAGTTTATCAAAAATGATTGTCTCTGCTCAAAAAAATGGACTTATTAAAGGGCTGGCTGATAATTTAGTAGAGAATGGTGTAGCCATTCTACAGTATGCAGATGATACTATTTTACTTATGCAAGATGATATGGAGGGAGCAAGGAATTTAAAGCTTCTCTTGTATATTTTTGAGACTATGTCTGGCTTGAAAATAAACTTTGAAAAGAGTGAGACGATGTTGGTGTTGGAAGATGCAGAGAAACTGGATGAATATGTGGAATTGTTTAATTGTCAAAAAGGGAAGTGGAAATTTCAATACCTGGGTATGTGCTAGGAGATTATCTGTGGCAGAAATGCACTTCATGGGTGAAAAAATAAAGAAAAGCATGGGTGGATGGATGGGTGGAGCTATGTCTATTGGAGGCAGATTAGTAAAGATTGACTCCTGTTTGTCCAACAGTGCTGTTTATCAAATGTCCATGAGATTGCTGCACAAGACAACCATTGAAGAAATTAAAAAGCCTATCAGGGCATTCTTTTGGGCTGGTGATGCAAATAAAAGAAAATATCACTTTGTCAAGTGGAGATGGATATGTAAACCCAGAAGTAAGGGAGGTCTGGGGGTGAAAGACTTACACAAGTTCAACATAAGTCTGATGTGTAAGTGGTGGTGGAAGCTGGAGAATGAGGAAGGACCTTGGCAACAGTTCATGAGGAAAAAATATCTGGGTGATGCTGGGATTCAGTGGGCCAGACACAGAAAAAATGACTCTCCACTGTGGAAAGATATGATGCAGATTAGAGATGTTTATCTCTGTGGTAGGAGGATGGCAGTGGGAAATGGTTGTAGAACCAGCTTTTGGAAAGATGCTTGGTGTGGTCACACTCCTTTGATGGACAAATTCCCTGAGATATACAATATCTGCAATGAACAAACAATTTCTGTAGCTAATGCTGCTCACATGGGTTGGAGGCTTTCATTCAGAAGATGGCTATCTGAAGATTTGCAGAGACAATGGTGTGGCCTGGTGAATATCCTGAATCAGAGAGGTTTATCTGATAATGTGGATAAACCAAAATGGAAATGGACAAAAAGTAGACAGTTTACTGTGAAAAGTATGTACAAGCAGATCTGCAGGAATGGGATGGATAGATCCTTCAAACATCTTTGGAAAAGTAAAATTCCACTGAAAATCAAAATTTGGCTCTGGCTGATTTGGCATAATGCCATTGCTACTAAGGATAATTTGCTGAAAAGAAACTGGAAGGGTGATCCTCTTTGTCAATTCTGCTCCACACATGAAACTATCCTACATCTTTTCTTCTCTTGCCCTGCAGCTCAATACATTTGGAGTTTGGTGGGGATGGCCGTGGGTGCTCCTACTCGCCCTGGATCCTTTGCACAATTTTTTTGGTGGATGCCACAGTTTTCCAGTGCAAGTCGCAATGTGCAAATTGCTGGCATTGCTGCTATTTGCTGGGCGATTTGGAAAACCCGTAATAATTCCTGCTTTGAGAAGAAAAACCTGAAAAACCCTGCTGACTTAATCTTCCTTGCTACCTCTTTTATGAAATATTGGGCAGGTGCTCACTCTGATGTGGAGGCGGCCCAACTTCAACAAGGAGCTGCGGCTCTCGTCAATCTGGCCCTGGGTGCTGGAAACAGAGGTGGAGCTGGGAATACCATGGTGATCAACCAACAGCTAAGGCTTGAGCAAGGTGATGCTGCTATGGATAATGATGCACAAGACAATGCAGATGCTGACGCTGATGAGATGCAATCATGATGGAGCTTTTCCTCACTTCGATGCTTTCAGGATGCAGTTATCTTCCATTAGTGCTTTTGACCATCTCCCGGAGAGTTTCCACTCTCTGGGTGCTGTTGCATATACTGTCTTTTGCCTAGAAGGTTGGCTAGTGGCTGCCTTGTTCGATACTTCTGTAGTAGTTTTCTTAGTCTGCTGATGTTGTGTTGTAATGAAAATTAACTAGACGAAAACCTGACGATGTATTTTCGTTATCTCACGATAATGAAAATTCGATCCCGGTGGGGGATTGTTTGGAAAAAAAATCCATGGCGGCTCACCGCGGCGGCGGAGGGCGGCAACAACGTCGCTGGGGGAGCGGAAGGGTCGGAAGAAGCGGCCGGCGTCACGAATTTCCAGTTGATGTACATGACCCACGAAGGCAACATGGAGGGATTGGGCGAGCTCCTGGACGCCGGCGCCGACCCCAACTTCCGCTGCTTAGACAGCCGTACAGGCGGCACGACAATTCATATCCCTGCCTAATTGCTCTGGTCCTTACGCCTCCCGTCGCCGGTCAGCACGCCTCCAGCAAGGAGGAAGTCCTCAGCGTCGCGTAAACCGGCGAGGGGCTGCCGTTTTTAGCAGCAAATTAAATCGAGCTGTTGGATGGCAAACCACGATGGGCTCCTCCACGGCGCGACGGGCCTCCTAGACGTACTTGGCATCGGAATCTCCAAGGCGGCTGGTTGAGGATTCATCAGCGGGCTTCTGTGGTGTGCCGGTGCACGACCCGGAGGTGGACTTCTGGGGAGGAATTGGCAATAGGGTTTGAATTAGGGAGAGGGATGAGGCGAGTAAGCAGGAGGTGGGCAACAGAAAGAAGATGAGAGCAGCGATACACACTTGTCGCTATTTAAACTGAATACAATTGTCCCCGCAAAAAAAAACTGAATACAATTGTACCATTTTCAGAACATATAACTCACGAAAGTTGGTGGAATTGTTGTTCAAAGTTGAACTTGGACTTTAGGTCAGGCATTAACAGACCAGCTCTTGTACACAATACAATTTTTTATGTGTTCATGTGAGCATATCAACCTCCGGTTGGATGCTATACACGCTAAACTTACGTAAGGAAAACCATGATCAAAGTTACAACATAAATAGTTACAAATTGAAGCACTTGTGTGTATTCAACTATTCATACAACCGTTCACGTACACGTTTACATCTTAAACGTAGGTTGGAATAACTATATCTTCCACAACAGTTACAAATGTTTACCTTCATACACATTCGAGAGATATTAACTGACACTATATGACAATACTAAATCACACACCAAAGAAAAACATGCCACAAAATAAGAATTATTAATACTATTCTCATATCATAGATACGAAGAGAAAATCTTGAGTGTTGTCTTATCCTTAACGGAATTTTCTTGCCAATGAAGCCCAACCCACATGGACTTCCACATAAACACGATCATAGATGTGATCCGAAAATGAGAAACATGCAACCCTCCATTTCCTCTTGAACAAGAAACCACAGAAAACAATCCAGAGACCTACCACAAATCCTAGGCACAAGCTGAGGTAAAAGGAAACCATATCGCTCATGCCTTCGTGCTCTTTAGGGATGAGCGTTGTTTTGTCAATTCCTGAGCAACTCCTTGTGAGAGGTGGACCACAAAGACCTGGATTACCGATGTAGATGGATGCTTGGTCATCTAGAGTTCTTAACTGATTCCCAGATGGTATTGTTCCTGTCAAATTGTTATATGACAAGTTCAAGCGGCTGAGTGATGTTAGAGCCGATAAACTTATAGGGATTTCACCAGATAGCTCGTTATGTGACAGGTCAAAAGATTCCAATGCCCGTAGTTCGCCAATACTTTGGGGCATTATGCCACTGACATTATTCCATGACAAGTTCAAGCTCTTCAATGCAACGAGCATGCCAATTTCTGAAGGAATCTGCCCCGTTAAACCGTTGCAAGATAAATCAATGTTTACCATATATGTGATCCCACTGGTGTATTCAAGCTCTTGACCTTTTGTGTCCACCAATAAACTATCAGTATAATAGTAAGGGGGAATGGCATAATCAAACAATCCGTTGTGAAAAAGATTGAAAAGGGCACCACTAGCATTGGGACCAAGAGTCATAGCTGTGAGATTCCCAAATGACTCTGGTATATTGCCAGAGATGTTGTTGCATGCAATGTCTAAAAACTGAAGCCCCTTCATCTTGCTTAGTTCACCATGGATGCCACCAGAGAACTTGTTTGAGCGTAACCGCAAAAGTGCCAATTGTGGTAACCTTGACCCGATCCATGCTGGTAGGCTCCCAGAAAATTTATTGTACGCCAGATCAAGTAAGATTAAGTTTCTGCACCTCTGGAGAAACATAGGTAATGGTCCCGAAAGATTGTTTCTGTTCAAGTTAAGGGTTGTAATACTCGAGGTTATGTATCCTTGAGGGCACTTTGGAATTGTCCCGTGTAACAGGTTGTTTGATAGATCAAGAGATTCCAATAGTTGCAACTGAAGCAGGGAGCAGGGAATGGTCCCAGACAAGGAATTGTTGAAGAGGAGCAGTGATTGTAGCACTAGCCCTTCGGTGCCTGATGGCAGTGGGCCTGATAGATTGTTGTTAGACAGGTCCAAGTAGTGGAGCGTCTTTGGAAGTGTTGGAATCGGACCAGTGAGCTCGTTAGAACTGATATCCAGTGTTTCTAGTTCCAGGTCACCAAGGGTCTTAGGAAGCATGCCAACAAGTCGATTGCTTGACATATCCAACGCCCAACGAGGACTAGCAGTCCAAAACTCAGCAGGGATGTTATCATGTATGCTTGTGTTCGAAATATCAAGAGCCTCCATTGTTGGTTGGATAAGCCAAGCTGGAAATTGGGGCCCTAGAATGCAAGAGCTAAAGCCTGCTGACATCAACCTGAATGGAGTGTACCATGTACTATTGACCTTCACAGTTAAGGAATTATGAGAGACCCACAGGTGCTCTAGGGTAGTTAAATTTGTGAAATGGTCCTCAGTGATTGTACCATGTAGGTTGTTTGAGTCTAGCCATAATTCTGTCAAATTTCTAAGTTCCCGTATACCAACTGGTATCTCCCCAGCCAGCTTGTTGTAGTCGAGGTAAAGCATGTTCAAGCTGCTAAAGCGCCCTATCCAATCTGGCAAGCTCCCTGTAAAAGAATTGTAGCTCAAAAGTAGCATTTGCAATTCATTTGATGGCAACAGATGCAGTAGCTTCCTTACGTCCATGTTGAAGAAGTTATACGATAAGTCGAGGCACTGAAGTTTCTTCAATTTCCTGAAGGTCAATGGCACCATGCCGGTAAAGTGGTTGGAATAAAGATCTAGAGTTTGAAGGGAAGTTAAGTTTCCCACAACGTCAGGGATAGGACCATGGATCCCACATCCACTTAGAGAGAGCACTTGGAGGCTGGGAAGATCCCAGAGCAAGCCCAAATTTTTTGCTACAAGAGAGGTGTTGAAGGGGTTATACTGCAGGTCTAGGCTCTCCAGCGATGTGAGGTTGGCATGCAACGGGGGAGGCATAGTGTTCTGAAGGCCACAAGAACCTAAATCAAGGTGGATGAGACCAGGGAGCATGCTGACAGCCTGAAACCAGTCGACGGCAGCGCTGAGGTCCACCCAAGGCATGCTGAGAACTTGCAGCTTCCTCAGGCGCGACACCCATGCGAGATCATGCGAGTGGGTTCTGACCTGAATATCCGTATAGCTGTTGAGCTGGAGGCTGAGCAGATTCGAGAGGTTGCCGATGTGGGGAGGAATCCTACCGCCGAAATTAGAGTTAGAGAGGCCGAGATGCGTGAGGCTTCGGAGGGCGCCGATGAGCTCCGGGATGGGTTGGCCGCTGAAGTTGTTGTATGAGAGATCCAGCTGCTTCAGATGTCGTAAAGAGAGCAAGGAGGAGCGTATCTCACCTCCCATGGTCCCAAAAGGGTATGCATATCTTCGGCTGTTGACTTGCGGCGCGACGTCCTCCGAGATGGGTCGGCTGTTGATTCGGAGCGCGATGACGTGGCCGGTTCGGTTGCTGCAAACGACACCCTTCCACCGGCAGCAGTCCGCGCCTCGCCACGACGACAGGATGTTGCCGGAGTCGTTGAGGCCGGTCTTGAAGTCGCGAAGCGCGTCCCGCTCGCGGGGGATGCAGAGGATGCCTGCTGGTGTTGTTGGTGCGAGCGCCGCCTGGGAGCTCCGGTGGAAGAGGGGAAAGCACGTCATCAGGATTATCAGAACTCGGACAAACGGCCATGGCTCGGCCATGTTTTTGTGTGGGTAGTATGTGAATCGGCAGCTTTGCTAGTTTGGTACGTGCGTCATCTTGCACTGTTCGTTCAGTATATGAGGAGAATCTGTGACTGAACAGTCATTTCATCTATGAAGTCCAGGTCCACCACCGCGTCAACCACGGCGGCGATGGTATGTCTAGACTAGTAGATGATTGATGGCTGAGCGTGTCCACCCTTGTTCGACCGCCTCAGATCATTTCCAGCCGCGTCCCCCAAACAACATCCGGTAATAGCTTTGGATCGAACATTTCGGGACACCCCGTATCTGTTTGCAGTCACGTTCCCAAACAAAAATTTAAAAATCTTAAATTCAACTGGAAACACTCAAATTTGTTATATATTACAAGGATTTAAATGAAATTTGACTGCGTGATGGGCTGCAGCGGTCGTCGTACTCGAAGAAATTGAAGTCGCCATCGTCCACGACATCCTTCTTGCCGTGAGGCCGGCGGGCTCGTTGACGGGTTCATCCCTCATCCCGCCGTTGGGACCAGCTTCGCCTTGTCGCGCGTGAGGTCGACTGCCGCTATAGTGGATGGACATGGCGATCATATCCCCGGTGTTGCCCTCCTAGGTTTTGTTGTCCTTCAGCGATGACATGTACGTGGCGTTGTACCCCGGCGTGTCGTTTGGGTCGTCGCTGCTTGCGACGAGGCGCTGTTGGCGGAGGAGCACCACCTCATCCTCTTCCTCCGGCTTCAGGATGAGGAGGGCGGTGCTACCATGGCTAGCCTGTTGCTGGGGAAACGGCACGTGGATCGTTTTACCGCTGCAGTTGCCACATCTGCGTCAGGTCACCGACGTTTTGTACTACTCCTTCAGCTCTCGCTTCGGCATGGGTTATGGGTTAGGGGGACACTGTAGGAGGAGGAGGACGTTGTCGAGCGTGCTAGCCCTGATGATGAAAAATGGGAGGAGGATGAACGTGAAGTCGTTCCCTTCAGAAGCCCTGGTCATGTGGATTTATTTATTTAAAGATGGGCACCTTGTACCTTATGTTTAAAAAACTATCATGTTGTGCTCCAGTTATTTCTCACGTAATACGAATTATATTGTTCGTCTGACTCCAGGAAGTCATTTATGATGTTTCTGCATGACAGGATCATATTTAGACTGATAGGGGAGGCCGGAAGCGATGGGATATTTTTGCCTTCTTTTTCTATTGAGCGCCAGTAGTATTGTATACATTTTCATTAAAAATGATTTATAACTAGTATTTTCCTTATTTTCGAATGTCAAAAAAAAACCAAAAGTAATAAGTGCTTGTTGTGGGGCCATAAATTGGCGATTTTTTTTTAAATAATACATTTTTTCCCTTTAATTTGAGAAATAATAGTCTGTTTTAACAAATTTCACAAATAATACACTGTCGGGGTATTATTTCCCGAGAGCTAAATGTCGGGCTAGAGTTCTCCGACTAATCCTAATTCTGTGAGTCAGCGTTCGCAGAGAATAGACAGGGCACTAATCGGGTTTCAGTTGGCCGACTGTAGAGGTATCGAAAAATGCTAACCCGAGAGGCCCATCCTCGTGCTTGCATGCGTTCCTGTAGACCGCACTCTGCATATTGGTGGCAGTGATGAGTGATGGGATTTGGCAGTGATGAGTGATGGGATTTGGCAGTGCGGTTCAAGCAAAGACGACCAGAAGAGATATAGACATCTTCAACGGGCCGACACATTTCAGCGTCTAAAAATGTTCGCGCGCGTCTGTTTGCGTCGGTTTAAATGGTCGAAATTGACCGCGCGTCCGTTTGCGTCGGATGACTCCAGCAGCACGACCTATTTTTTCTCGATTTTTCATTTTTTATAACATGAAAACATAATTTACATAGTAAAAGAAAGGAAAATAAAAACCCTAAGAACGCATGCGCGTACTGGTTCCCCTCGTCGCTGTCGATCACGACGAGCTCCGGTACCGCCCACGGCCAGTTGGGAAGCGGCGGAACATACGCCGGTACCGCTGGTGGTGGTGGAGGTGGAGGAACCGAGGCAGGTGGTGGAGGTGGAGGAGCCCAGGCCTGTTGCGGAGGTGGAGGCGGCGGTTGAACCGGTGGCGTGGCCGAGTCCTGCAACGCCAATCGTAGGGCTTCTTCCTCCGTGAGGCCCATGGGCATAATGCCGGTGGCGTGCCGAGGCAGCGGCGGCTGCACAGGTCGGTCCACCTCCGAGACGAGGACGCCGAGCCTCGCGATCTTCCCGTCTGTCATGTTGTATGGGTACTCAAACTCCCGGCCCTCCACCATGGCCAACTGTCATTACTGGAAAATGCACGCGACATAGTCGTCACTGTCGACCTTGGCCTCCTCGTTGTGGTACGTCAGCGCCTCGCTGTAGTCCTCGTTGTCGTGGTCGTCCTGTGCAGGTGTCGGCGCCTACCGTCTTCGACGACGAGGCGCCGGTGGACGGTCAAAGGGGAAGTCCCTGTCGATGAGCCCGCCCTCCTCCTCGGATCCTTGTAGGACTCGATATAGTTGCGCCAACTGTCAGAGTCGATGGCGTATGCGGGATCGGCGCGGAGGACCGGCGGCAGGTACCGCCTCCTTCGCCGGATCTCGGCGCTCCTATCTGGCTCGCGCGCAGGCATGGGCGGGCACCCGGCGGTAGCTGAGCCGCCAGCCCTCAGGCATATGCACGTCCCCCAGGCGTCGCACGGCGTCTAGTTCGCGTGCATCAACCGTCCCACGCTGACGGGCAGCGACACCCTGTGCGGCCGCTCCACCTTCTTGGTGCCGCTGCCGGACGCCTCAGAGTCGTTCTTCTTCTTCCACATGGTGTTGCGGCGGCGCGCAACGGTGGTGGTGGGAGTGGAGGTGTGAGCGATGGCAGGAACGATGCCGGTGGACTTCTAAGGCTGGTCGCGCGCGAGAAACGATGTCATTGAAGGCGGCGCAGAAGCCCAGCCGCCGCCCGGCAGTGCGCACAGAAGAGGCAGCCGCGACATTGATGGCGACGGCTGCGACGCAGACGCGAAAGCGATGCCCTCGATATAGGCTCGCTGCCAGGCGGGTCCGGTGGAGAAGCGAGCGGTCACTCGGGGAGTCCGTGCAGCGTCCGCCGCGACGCATTCCAGGCGCAAATATGCGCCGGGTTTGCGTTGCTGCGGACGACCCGGTCTCGATACGTCGCCCCGCTGGAGGTGGTACCAGACGCATTTTTATCCGAACGAACGCAAACAGTCACTCAACATCAATTTGCGTCGTCCTGTTAAAGATGCCCTAAAAACGAAATCCAACACTAGTACTCCATGTCTTTTAGAAAGCATTCGATTCCTATCAATATGCTAAGCATGGTCGTGGCGTGGCAAACAAAATGCAGTGATTAGCCCGACGTACTGCCCCAAGCGCCGGCCAATCGGGTTTGATTAGCCCGATAACTCATGTCGGGGAACGCTTGCCCGATACTAGCTGCAATTGGAGAAGTGAAACCCGATTAGTGCCTTACCTGCTCGTGTCGAGGCTGACCCATAGAATCAGGACGAATCGGGAAACTCTAGCCCGACATGTAGCTCTCGGGAAACAGTATCCCGACAGTGTATTATTTGTGAAATTTGTCAAAATTAAGTAGTATTTCTCAAATTAAAGAAAAAAATGTATTATTAAAAAAAAATTCGCCATAAATTGCTAGTATCCCCGTTTACGCACTTACGGAGAGTGATTTGGACCGATGTCGCTGTGTTTGAACATTCTGCAGTATTCTTGTGGTGAGGGGACAAGGTTGACTGACCGGAGGATGGTGATCTGGTAATTGGCTGCATTAGTCGGTTGAGAAAGCTGCGTGGCCCTTTGATTACGACATGTTAATTAATATAAGCAAAGACTTACAAGTGCAAGAGCTTACCCCACATGCGACGTTTCCGTCTTTTTGTTTTTCGTTTCTCTACTTCCTTTCTGTTCGTTGTCCTGTTTCTTTATCTTTATCTTTGCATTTTTATTTATTTTAATGTTAGTTTGTTGTTGCTCTCATTTCGTCTCTAGACTCCTTTTCATTTATATTTAGCATGTTCATGTGTTTCATTGGCAATGTATACTTTTTATTGATGTTTTTTTATAAATAGACCTAATGCTTTTATTACCAACTGATATGGTTTGATCCGCTAATATATTTATAGTCTCGGTGTGGCACGAAAAGATTAACGCAAGTCTTGCATGTTTGTCTTTGAAATTTCGTAGCTAGTATTGTTGTGATGATGAGAAGGTTGACTGACCAGAGATTCGTGGTCCGGTGCAATGACTTGTAAGTTCTAACCAATATTCCTATTGGCCAAGTTGATAACGATGAACGTGGTTAATACGCACAACTGCAGGAGCAAACCTCGTGTAGCTTTCCTGTCAACCGTGTGTTATCATCACTGCACTCCAGAAACTCTCAAGAGCCAAATTGCATTTGGCTGTTCAGCCACTACTGGCGTATCTATATCTATAGCAGCAAACGTTTCTGCCAAAAAAAATTGTTCAGCATGGATGGCAATGTAATCTATGGATAGAGCCTTCCGCGTCTTAGGCGTGTTCCCATGTTGGTGTTCCTTCAGTTTTGTACTAGATTGTTCCTACATGTGTGTGCTACATTGATACTTTGCGTGTGTGCGGCTGTGTGCATCTTGTTATGCAGAGGCCGGGTGTAATACTTTTTTTCTAAAAGTAATAAAAAGAAAAAAATGTGTTCAACATTTTTTAGACCATTTTACCATTCCACCAAATCACATAATACGGCAAAATGCCACCGTGTACTGGTTCGTTTATTTTCTTCTCCCCAAATCGATCTCCGGCCGGGAGCTATAACCCTAGAACCGTCCCCTGTCTGTCACCCTAGCTGCTACCAAATCGATCTCTAACTACTGGCAAACTCCACCTCCTCCGTCTGGTGGAATGGATCCGTGGTGGCCCCAAAAATCCTCGACCTAAACTTCCAGGTCCTCCCGCCGCCAAGTCCCCATTCCGAGGTGCTCCACCGCTAACGAGATCTCCGGCCGGGATTTCTGTGGAGGTCCTGGTGGTAGTGGGTCGAGGAGGTGTGTCGGTGGAACATTAGCCTAAGTATGTTTTGTCCACCTCCAGCTCTCAGAAGTCAGAATCTCCTAGCTGAATGCAAATTTACTATAATGCACTCAAGCTTCCAGTTTTCTTCCATGTTTTTCCGTTAGTCTACACTCTTTTTCGAAAAAGGGAACATAGCCTAGGTCTCCGCATCAAAATAATGCACACGACTATTTCCTGCATAATCTGATCTGGCGAACAGGAAAGAAATAAATAGATGTTCCGGTGAATAAAAAAACACATTTTGTGCACCCTATCCATCTTCTTTTAATTAAACTAGCACAGTCGCCCTCGCAAATGCGAGGGAATCGTCTATAATGTATTAAAAAGTTGTAATCCTAAATTTACAGCTTCAAGAATATCCATATTTCATTGTGGTTATACTCCTTTAAAAAAACATCACATCCACTCAATAATGTAGGACATAATACGGTTCTATAATCTCTATAAAAGTATATTATTACATGTGATTATATTAATTCTATGGGTATATTTACTCTTTTATGAATTGAGATTTCGTAATTTTCGTACAACCTTGGTTCAAAAACACATGACACCCTATCAAGCTTTTCTTTATTTACGAATTATTTATTTATAATTAGTTAGATCCGCAAGTCACAGTACATAATTTTCTTATGTTATGCTAACATGTATATTAATTTAAGTCAAGTCGCATCTTGATTGTGTCCATAAGTGTAATTCGAAACTAAGAATGAATTAAGACATGCTATATAAATTAGAAACATGCAACACAATACATCTTTCAAATGGAATTATTGGATATGAATTTCCTAATTTACGTCGATTTTTGGATATAAATGATAATTATTATTTTTAGTTACCAATCACGTTAAAAATACTCTTGGAACTTCATCTAGTTAATAACTTGTTCATTTTTACATATACAACATCGCCTCTTGTGGTTTTTTGACAGACTGCCAGTTAGAGAATATCTACTGGGTTATTGTTCAAGAAGATATACATAATTCATACTTCAATCAAAAAATTTACAATAAAATTCTACACATGAGCGCAATATTTTCCACTATCAACCAATCAACCGATCAAAATATTATATCCCCATTTTTATTTACTCTGCATTCTAAATTTAGTTACAGTCAAAGTTTGCAAAGCTTGTCCAAAAATATAGGAACAAATATCAACATCCATCATACTAAAATCATATAACATAAAAATATATTTTATGATTATTTTATTACCATAGATTTTATATGATAGATGGAACGGCAAAGTAAATTCACATGAGCGCAATATTTGCCACAATCAGGGAATCAACCGATCAAAATATTATATCCCCATTTTTTATTTACTCTGCATTCTAAATTTAGTTACAGTCAAAGTTTGCAAAGCTTGTCCAAAAATATAGGAACAAATAGCAACATCCATCACACTAAAATCATATAACATAAAAATATATTTTATGATTATTTTATTACCATAGATTTTATATGATAGATGGAACGACAAAGTAAATAAAAATAAAGAGAGTAGTTGAAGCCACGCAGGCATGTGGAGTTCAAATAGAGCACATGATATTTATTATAGATCGATCTTTAGGATTACTCGGATTAGAAATTTTCTCTGGTGATCTTATAAAATAAAATAACTCAAGTGAGGAGTGTACTTAGGTGGTTTAATAAAGTAACTCAGCGGTGGGTCCTATCTTTATGATGTGCCGACTTTTCTGTTTTCTCCTTTGATCGATCCGTGAAGCACTATGGCGGCCCGGGCAATATCGCTAGTTCTTTTTTCATCACATAGAGAATTTATTTCGTCTGGGCGGAAACCTCTATTCTCGGTACTTTTTAATACTTGTTTTCACAACAAACAATTTTCATTAAATCCCGATTATAGATTTTTGATCTAACAATAAAAAATAAATAAGATGATATGGATTAACGTGACATCTCCATGATACATCCGTATATTGTATCATGAACGAACTTATTATATCTAGGAACCTAGATAGCTAAATAATGTAGTATTTTTTGGATTTCCCTAAACAAAATGTAGTATTTTTTTAAACTGACTGGCCTATTTTTATGGGGTTTCTTTATAGATAGAGATGTACACTTAATTTTTTTAAAGGACTCTGGCTTATTTGTACGGGATCCATTCCATGTTGCTTTTTTTTTTGGCTTAATCACGAATCAATTGAGTCTCTTTTATATGTGAATCGGGAGTCCTGTTGCCATACGTTTTATCACGTCTCCATATGTACCGTTTCCTTTTTATTTTTCCTTCCGCGTACGGTGTCAGACATGACATATCATGTATGTCGCAAAATATGTGTTATATATGTTACGTAAAATCTTTAAATCTTGACCATTAAGATTATAGATCTAACAGCTAAAATAATACTAATGATGTGAATTAATGTGGTGTCTCTATTTTAAACATCCGTATTTTGCTTTTAGTATATAATAGATTATCATTTCTGTTTAAAAACCACATAAAAATCTTTGTTTTGAGTGGAACTATTAGCTTCCACAGATATTGACGCAAATACCTATTGTGGACATTCACAAAATATGCATACGTGGATTTAACAGAAAACAACCCTAATGGTGTTAATTTCCATGAATTTATAGTAGAGATAGTAATCTTGATCCTGAGTGCATACTAGATATAGGAGTACATAACATAGGTTTGGCAAAAAGTCCATCAAACATATCAATATCACAGTGGTCCACCGTCCGGGGCAGATTATTGAATACAAATGTAAAGCTGGCAAAACAGGTGCACGACAGGGTCGTGAAGGTTTGGAAAGTTCTCCGTAGTCGATGATGGACAGTGAAACTAGTACGGACTATTACATTTGAGTAAGTGTGAGACAGATTACCCTGTGAATTTCATCAATACTCGGCAAGATGATGAATTAAGCTTGGTTGTCCGCCTCAATCTCGCACGTCCCACTGGTGGATGCTTCACTGTTCACTTGGGAAATGTGCGTGCTGTCCTCCTCAATCTCACCCGTCTCACTGGTGGAAGCTTCATTGATCTCTTCAGAAACCCGTACACCGTTGTTCTCTTGAAAAATGCCCCTCTTGGGTTCAGTGGATAACCTGCCACGGTACAAAGGAGGAGATCGAAGAAGCAAAAACGTGTATTTAATTAGTGGTCTTTTGGTAATAGAAAGCATGCCAGTTAAACTGATACTATGTTACAAGTGTTAAAATGATTACCCGGTAAGACACTTCCGGGTCGCGCTGGTGGAAGTGTCATGGGTCAATTCTGGAAGCTGTTCAATTTTGAATTCTGGAAAAATCTCTGTCTTGTGGCCAGTGACATAAAAGCTGATCTTACCGGGATGCTCCTGGGCTTCTTTCCTCACAGCATCAATCGTCGCCCTGATGCACGGGCTGTCCGCTCGATACCAGTCCGGGTTGTATTGGAAGGAGATGTAATAGAGGTTACTGAGGTGCTTGATGCCGAGAGGCTCTGTATATGGTGGGCCGCTGTAGAACTGGAAGAAGAACTTGATTGTTTTCAGCCCCGGCATCGCTCCTTGCTGGAACGCAACCCGTGGCACGCGGCTGTCAACGTTGAGCCAATCCAGCTTTGGGAACCCTCCACCGCTGATAGCTATCGGCTCCTTCGGGACGACCTCGAACCTTAAGGTGAGATTCTGGAGGTTGGGCATCTCCCGAAGAAGAGCGAGATCCTCCTCCCTTACTTTGCAGATCCTGATATCCAAGCTGTTAAGGCTGTTGAAGTGTTCTCTGATCCACCGCGGAATGTGCATGTGTTTCGTGCCAACGACTAGTCCCCCACCGCCAGACGGTGTGTTTCGAAAGGAGAGGGTCTCCCTTGCTAGCTCAGACATCACCTCAGTGTTATTCCAAGCTTGGCGGACGCACTTCGGCACTCCTTCCAGTTCTGCAAGCCGAGCAGCTTCCCAGGGAAGTGCACCCACAATCCCACCTAGTTCCAAATTCTTCAGTTCCTTCCGTCTCAAGATTTCCCTTGCTACCTTCTCCACCTTTGTATCCTTCAGAAGTAGTCGCTCCAAATGACGCAGTTCGACAATCTCCAAAGGCAGCTCTTTGATCCCCGTGCCAGTCAAAATCAGATTCTCCAAGTCATGTAGTCCCACGATGATCTCCCGAGGCAGCTCTTTGATCCCTTTACTATCACTCACATCCAAAGTCTTCAATTTCTTCACTCTCCCGATCTCCTTGGGCAGCTCGGTGATCCTTGTGCTCTTCATGCGGAGTGTCTCTAAATTATCTAGTTCGCCGATCTCCCTAGGCAACTCTTCGAGACAATTGTTGTAACTCACATCCAAAGTCTTCAATCGCTTTAGGCCCCCGATCTCACTGGGTAGTTGTGTAACGCTAGTTTGGCTGAAGTCCAAGCTCTCCAAATACTGCAGACTCCCTATTTCTGGTGGGATCTCTGTAATCCTAATCCCGAGCAGGGCGTACAGGTGCCTCAGACGGCGGAGTCTACAGATATCATTCAGATGATGATTCCGAAGGTATGAAAACATACCGAATTGAATATCCAGTACTCGCAGTCGTTCCAACTTCTCCAAGGGAACTCTCTTCTCCAAGGGGACTCTCTCTTCGCCTCCAAAATCAACAAGAGATCGAATATGAGACCAATCAATTCCAGCATCCACCACGTCTAGTTCACCAGTCCTCGAACAATTGCCGATATATAACCATCGGGTTCGATGGGAACATGGCCATGCTATGTCGGATATGCAAACAAAGAAATTACATTGTCGTGATTTCGCTCTTAGGAAATTTCGCATCATAGGATGAATCATATATTGTAGGCCTCTAACAAAAGGCAATAGTTCAATATGCAGTATCAATCCCCTGTTTAAAAGCTCGTCAAAGTAATATTTTCCTGTCTCCTCCTTATAAACAAATCCTTGAATTATCCAACGCTTCACCAAATCATCCCTTTCAAAGTAGTGATTCTTAGGGTATATGCTGCAGTACAATAAGCAAGTCTTCAACATGATATGTGGAAGACTATCATAGCCAAGTTGCAGACTCTCTACCAATGGCTCGAACCCTCTAATATTCTGAATTCCGTTACGATCAACTTTTGCTGCAAAGGTACGAAGCGCATCAGCAGATTCCATTTGTTCTACCTCCCTTGCCACAGCTGAGAGCATGCAAAGCAATGCTAATGGCACACCACCACACATGCGCACAACAGGATGGCCATCGTCCAAACCTTTTTCAACCATGCCGGCCTTCATAGCTATCATCGAGGCACAAACATCTTTGTAATTGATAAGGTAATCCCAACTATTAGCATAATCTTTCCATTTAGGATACATTGGGTGTATCAAGGCACCAAAATCATCACGCCACTTGTTGGCTATATCATTCATTCGAGTTGTTGTGACAATTCTACTCCCCAAGTTATTCTCTGGGAGTGATTTCCTGATGATTTCCCATCCTCCACATTGCCATATATCATCAATAATGACAAGGTATCTGTGAAAGATTGTTAGTTTCATTATTTGCTAGACATCACCAACATCAACTAAGAAATTTTAGCTAGACTAAATATAAAACCCAAACAATAATGAAAAATGCAAAAAAGAAAACCAAAGAATCAATTCAAGCACATGGATTGCTGATTTTCATGTACCCCCTATCAAACACCAAATCTCTGATTACATTTTGGCCTTTTAGGTCCCTTTTAACTACCTCCTCTTCGTACTCTTCTTTGCATTATTTGTGCCTTTTAGAACCCCACTATTAACCAGTACTTTGTATAGGACAAGTTTCTCTTAAATTGTACCACCCCTACTTTCTTTACGTATCACTTTGTTTTTAATTCATTCCCCTTTTGCGGCGCCATACATCCATTTTAGCATATGCACCTTTGCAGCACCTACTCCCTCCGTCTCATAATAAGTTTTTTTCGAAATGGAAGCATTGCCCCAGCCTATGCATCCTTTGGATGCACACAACTTTTCTTTATTAGATTATTCTCAAGACCTTACAAGAGGAATACAAAGATCAATTCGAAGCCACCTTCCTAGAGACAACTCGCTAAACCTATAACAAACGATGAAGGGGTGTTAAGAATAGAGCCACTACCCTAACCTCACACCAACGCACATCATCCAGAAACCGAGTGTTTGCCCAAGCCGCCCATTGGCGATTGAGAAGCACAATCAGTCTAGCAGACCCTCAGCGCACGCCATTACATACACCAGAGAATCTCTACCGCCGTCTTCCGCGAGCCCATCTCCAAGAGAGATCAACGCATTGACCTTGCCAGGCCTGTCATCGACGTCGCCACGACGCCAAACGACACCACCATACTGCGCGCGTCCATCACACTGCGTCTGTCTCCGAGACCCCAATGCACCATGCCGCCGAGACTCTACGACGCTGGCACAGCAGAAACACACCGCTCCACCTTAGCAACACCACCATCTGTTGTCTGCTCCAAAAACAAGGCCCCCAACAGGTAGAACGACGCTACGAGTCGCCATCGTCTGATCCAGGACACCCGGATCTGGGGTTTCCCCCGGAGCAGCCTAGGCGAGAAGAAACGTAGACTGCAGAGACGATGCCTTCAACAAGGTAGCGACGAATAGGCGCCGACATCATCCGCCATGACAGAAGTCAGGACCGGCTTTCACCGGCAGCCACTCCTCGCCGTCGGGGACTAGATGACGGATCACGAGACCCGCCAAAATAGCCACAAACTAGCCGATCCCCTCCGGCGAAAGAGGAGACCACCACCGCCATGGATTCCTCATGCCTCAGGCCGACCACCTCCGGCGAAGGGGAAGGACGTACACTGCCGCTTCAGAACCCGTCCATCCTCAGTGATGCGGAGGTAACCAAGGGGAAATTCGTGCCGATTTAGAAAGAGGGAGACGCCCGCCTACCCAGGCCCAACGGACCCTGATCCACTCGCCGCCGCTAGCCGCGGAAGATCCGCCCCGGCCGCCGCTACCCCGCCTCACCTCCGCGAGGAAGGAAGAGCCGGTCGCCGCCGCACCCTCCGATCTGCGACCGAGGAAGACCGCCGCCGCCTCCGCGCCACCCGGGCTTTGCCCGGCGACGCCCTGGGCGGCGGCAGCGGGAGAGGAGATCGAGGGAGGCGTTCGAGGGAGAGAGGAGCGGTGGCCGCCCGGCGCAGCGGGGTGCCGCCGCGCGGGTGCGGGAGGAGGTGGCTCTTTTTTCCTTTCAAATAAATGAACCTTTCAAATAAATGATTTTAAACCTTTCAAATAAATGAAAAGCCGTGTGCATCACATTTATGCAGAGGCTGGGCAATGCCCTGTTTAAAAAAAAGGAACAATGTGGATCGCTATGGTTATTGGATGCAACCGCATGCTAGTGGTTGCTCAGGACTTATTTTTCCAGGCTACTGGGTGGCGGCTTCTTAATAGAATAGCAAATTAATAGAATAGCAAATGCATAGCTTTTCTGTTTGCCATATTTTCAGTTGGTTGATTCATGTATCGACCTTAGCTTTTCCGTGATTGTAATAAGTGATGATAGATTTATCATGACTTGATACTTTGTTTTTAATAAAGCAAACCGTGTGCATCTATTGATGCAGAGGCTGGGGCTATGCTCCTTTATTGAAAAAAAATGAGCAATGTGGATCATGACTTTATATGCCACACCACACAACGACCCAAAAACAATGTCTTGTGTGCGTTTCTTCTCATGCCTACCTTTGAGTACTTTGTTCGGTTCATGAACCCATATTGGGTAAAGGACAGCATACATATGAGGCAGCGGCGGATGGACATTAGCTAAGGTAGTGAACCAACAAGTCCTGAAGTCAAGTGTTGAATTCTACTCCCAATTGTGCAAAGGCCTTTTTTTAAGGTAGTGCCTGGTTATAGAACCTAAAATGTGCAAGAAAGGAAAATAGTTACTACTGTCGGTTAGTGTTGAATGATGAGCCTATAGTTCAGATCTTTATATGGACTCAAAAAAAAAAAAATTTGGCCCCGAGATATTTTTTGCTGAATTTTCTATAGTTTCACGGCCAGTTTCATAAAAGATTCAACTTTCTGTTTTTTCCATAATCCACAAAAGTTGACAGAACTAATTTTGTATATATCACCTTTTCTTAAATATAAATTAGAAACTCTGACCCTCACAACAATCCATAGTTTAAAAAATAGAGTTGAAGCTATAAGTTTGCTTACCTTTGGTCCTTGAGACAATTCGATATGGCATGGATGAGATGTTCTACTTCGGTAGCAGCTTGGGTGCCAGCAAATTGTGCAGTACTATCAGCTCCAACTTGTTCGAGAATACTTGCGAGAACCTCCTTGATGTTACCACCAGGATTGACTGACACAAAAGCCCGGACCTGGAACTTATTTCCAATCGCCTCATACACAAGGCGTGCAAGAGTAGTTTTCCCCATCCCAGCCATTCCAACAATGGATGCCATTTTGAGCTGCAGCTCCATTGGTGTGCTCTCCTCCTTTCCTACCAGGTGTAGAACGAGCTCATCCCTCGGTTCTTCCATACACACGAGCTCTGCCGCGTCCTTGCGGACAAAGGGATGAGCTCGAGGTTTGGAGGCGGTGGCTTTCTTCGCTGAAAATAAGCTGGGGATGATTTGCGGAGTAGTCTCCTTCTTCCACTGGCGGCGGCACCGCTTCCACACATCACCGGCTCTCTTCTTGAGATCCAGGAAGGGCCTTTCCTTGGTCTTGGGCTGGATGCGACCCTTGGTGATGTGCTTCTGTAGAGTGAGGACGAAGTCGTCGACGGCGTCGTCCGTGTCGTCGGCGAGATCCCAGGCTTCCATCCTCAACTCCTTGGATGCCGCATCACCGTCCTCCCTCTCCCATATCGCCCAAAGGAGAGAGTGCATGGACTTGAACTTGGAGTGGATGAACTCGCACTGGTAGAAAAATGGCCTTTAGTCGCGGTTGGCAACTGCCATTAGTCGCGGTTGCGCAACCGCGACCAATTAGGCGTGACTAAAGGCACCTCCTTTAGTCGTGGTTCCTTACGAACCGCGACTAAAGGCCCGTCCACGTGGGCGGCAGGCGAGCGCCAGGGCGGAGGACCTTTAGTCGCGGTTCTTCTGGCCAACCGCGACTGAAGGCCTCCGCAGGGTTTAGCCCCCCTTCCCCTAAATCTGGTTTTTTTTAATTTGTATTGTTTTATTTCTTTTGGGTTTTAATTTTGAAGGAGTTTCACATATTCTACCGTACTACATACATGCATATGAATGTACAATTTCAAACAAATTTGAAATTAGAACCAAAAAGAATTCAAGAGGAATATACAATATATATTCGATATCGGATGACCATATACAATTTTGAACAAGTTTCCATACATATTTAGTGCATATAAAGTTCTACGTCCTCTACATAGTGTTCTCCTCTAGGATCGATGACTTTTCTAGCGAACCATCCAGCTAGTTCCTCTTGAAGTGGTCGGAAGCGAGCTTCTGGAGTAAGCGTCGTCCGGAGGTTATTCCTCCTGATGTTGTTCTCAGACGGCTGCCGCTCAGTGGTGTATCTCCGGATCCTCTCACAAACATAGTATCCACATAGATTGGTCCCCGGTGGCTGAATATCCCCGGTCGCAGCCTTTGCCCTTTTAAAATGTAGCTCTTTTTTGAATTCACCGACCTTTTGATCTACGAACCGTCTCCAAACCCTACGAGGCAAGGAAAATTAAATGAACAAGAGAGTTATTAATTAGTTACTTGATATTAGGAAATGATGAATGAAATAGGCCGATCGATATAGAGCGCAAACGAATGAAAGTAGTTACTTTTGCATCATTTTTCTCATGTCGGCCCAAAGCTTCGTATCCATATTCAGAGAGTCGTGGACGAGAACTGTGGAGTTCTGAATTTGAATTACTAGCAGAATCCAGTGGAACCTGCGGACACGATACATGCACGAGTCATGCATAACTCATCGATTAGCCACATACCATGCATGGAGTAAACAAAAGAGAATGTGCTCAAGACAGAAACACTCACCCAAAATGGTAAGGAAATAGAATATCACTTTTGAGTTCCTGTTTTGTAAGAAACCGCCACAGGTCACCCTCCACGTCTTTGGGGTGGTGTTCTAACACATATGAATTAACGATTTGTGGGTCAATGAACCCAACATCATGGGTGTGACTTATTCGCATTTCCCGCTTCTTCATTCTGCATAATAGCGTACACAACAAGATAGTTAGGACAATATATATATTTATAGTGCAGGCAATGAACGAGATGGGGTAGAAATTAATAAATCACTTACAGAACATAGCAGCTGATGATAGATTTGTCGAGCTCGCGCAGATTGAACAGCTGGAACAATTCACTCCGATGAATTGTTATATAGTAATGTTTGAAGTGATGCTCAGGTCTAACTTCCGCATAAATATATTCTCTGGCGTTTTTAAGTTTTATGTAACCCTTGTACCAATTTAGCAGACCTTTCATTTGTCGAGGTAGATCCTCTTCCTGCGCAGGCTCGACGCGAGGACCATCCTTCACATATGCAAATACCACGTCCTTCATTGCCACCTCATCAAGGCCTAATGCTGCACGAAGAGTCAGACCTAAGTCTGCCGCTTGTTCTTTGGCTCTCGCTACAGTCAATCCCTGTGCTGCCGCAGCTGCTATGACATCAGGGGCATCGTCCTCCGGACCTGCGGCTTTCACTATGAGCGGGGCGATCGACTGTTTACTTTGTTCCCCGAGCTGGGCAACTTGTTTCCCCCCGACCGCGAGTGCTTGACTACGAAGTTCACGTTCATAGTCGTCAGGCAGATTCTTCGCGGCTCGGGACGGTGTGTTCAAAAATGACTTAGCCCGGCTCTTTTCCTTCTCGAGAAAATACTTGTTTGGGCTCGGGCTCTCTTTTCTTCTTGCAGTCCGCCTGCCATTTCTCATGCTTGAGCAGCCACGACCGCTGCATTTTGCTCCACACTAAGTTCCCAAGGCCTCGGGGTGAGAGGCTTTAGTGATGGCTCTGGTATCTTTGTGGTTGCAGGTACATAAGGCTCCGGGTTAATAACCCAAGACTGCCTCCGCTTCTTCGCCGGAGGTGGATTGGGGGCGGCGTCCGATCACCCGCCGGACGAGGAGCGGGGGCGGCGTCCGCTACCCGCCGGAGGTGAATTGGGGGACGGCGTCGGCTGACGTGAAGGAGGTGTAGGTGAACCACCACCACCACCACCGCCGCCGCCACCACCACCGGAGGGGGTGGACTTGTTTGCCTTGGCGCCTCGCTCGGAAACTTGATAAACTTCTTCCGCCATAGAATGAACTGGCGCTTGACATCTCCAAGTCTTGTCGCCCCTTCGGGTGTAGCAATGTCAATGTCCAGGTCCTCAAACCCTTGGACTATGTCCTCCACCGTGACACGAGCATAGCCATCCGGAATGGGGTTGTTGTGGTGGAGTGCTCCAGGTGGTAAAGCACTGCCGATGGCTACCTTCATGGACATGTTCCCGATAGGATAATACAGATGACATGCTTTCATCTCCTTTATATCGTCCACGAGGTAGCGAGGAGGCTCCGGTGCAGTAATTTCGATCGTCGGTGCACCAGCCGGTGGGGCCTCCGTGGAAGCAACGCTGCTTCTTCTCTACTGCTGGCTTCCGAGATCCATTGGATGATCTTCATGCTGCGCCCGAGATGCATCTCTTTCGGCTACTAGTACACTCACGGTTTTCTTCATCACATCCATTTCCGATGCCAACCGCGCCACAACATCTGCATCCCGATCCATCTTTCTCTTACGGCTTCTGTAACCGTACGGGTCATCGTTCTGGGGGAACCCTATTTTCCACGGAATGTGCCCCATACCTCGTACACATCCTCCGTGTTCAGGATTCCCGAGGGCTTTCGTCAGCGCGTCGTTCTCTCTGTTGAACTTGATCTTCCCCTCTTGAGCATCCCTCATTGCCTCAATAAGCTTTTCGGTGGGTTTAATTATTTTGCCCCGGTAAACACACTCTCCTGTCTCCGGGTTCAGCGATCCCCCATGCCCGTACCACCAGCTTTTGGCCCTTGGGTCCCATCCCTCCGTGCACTGGACGGATTCCTCGTGCCCTCGGCTCGTTCTCCATCTTCTCCCACCTAGGCTCCCAAAGGCGATACCCTCCTGGCCCCATAATATGATTGTACTCCTTCTTAGCCGCATTTTCCTTATTTTTTCGATAGTTCAAGGAAGCTGCTCCGATTTCTTTTGCTTCACAAATTCTGGCCAATCATGTTTCAGTTTCTCATATTGTCCTTTGAAATCCGGAGTCTTGTTCTGGTTGACATAGTCACGGGCTAGATTTTGCTTGAATTTCCGGAATGCACTGGCCATCTTTCCAAGAGCGAACTGTTTGAGTAGCTTCCTCCTCTTCTTGTTTTCCGCAATCTTGTTACCCTCCTCATCCAATTTGTGGTATTCCGGAGGTAGGACGACATGTTGCAGAAGCTTTTGCAAGCAATCTTTTTTTGTTCTCTTGTCGACAAAAGTGAAACCAAGACGTGCCTTCTTTGGCTCATTCCACTCCTGGACGGTGATCGAGACGTTGTCTCTAACAACGGCTCCGCATTGGTTGATAAACTTGGTGGCGTTCTTCTCGGGCTCCAGCGGCTTGCCGGTTGCCTTGTCGATAACCTCGATGGTATATATTTCTCCTTGTTTCAGCGTCTTGGTTGCGCCACGCTTTGACGACGTACTCGATTGTTTCGATGATCCGGCCGAGGGCTAAAATAAGAAAGAGAGTCGCGCGCGTTAGTACACACATATTTATTCAAATCGGTTAGTTTGTATCACCGGAGGCTCAATGTATATATATACCTCGGCGCCGGAGGTGGTTGCTACTTCCAATTGAAGATCGTCGTTTATCGACGTTTCTTCGGCATCATCTTGCTGACGGCGCCCTTCATCTTCACCGTCAAGGTTCAGATAAGAAGAGATATCATCTTCTTCTTGTCCGGTCGGCACATATGGAATATCGCCTTTTATGATGCTGAATATATGGTCTTCAGCGTCCATATCATAGTTGTCCAGAATCGGGTCAGCTCTATCGTCCGCCATATGTCAGTCCTGAAAACATGTAGTAAAAACAAATTAATTGTGTATATGCATTATCTATCACATCTCTTCTACATATAAAGAGAGAGACCGGTGGCGGTGACCGAGAGGGCGGTGGCGAAAGGGGGGACGCAGTGACCGCGCGCGTGACCGAGAGACCGGTGGCGGTGACCGAGAGGGCGGTGGCGGTGCCGGTGCCGAGGACACATAACCCTCGCCACCCCCTCTCGATCCCAAAATTTTGGTAAGTAAATTTTTTGTTAAGTTAAATTTTTGTTATGTCAAATTTTTGTTAAGTTAAATTTTTCTTAAGTCAAATTTTTCTTAAGTCAAATTTTTGTTAACTAAAATTTTTTTTAAGTTAAATTTTTGTTAAGTTAAATTTTTGTTAAGTTAAATTTTTCTTAAGTCAAAATTTTGTTAACTAAAATTTTTGTTAAGTTAAATTTTTGTTAACTATATATACAAAATTTTAGTTACAAATTATCAAGTTTTACTTTTTTTGTTAATTTACCGTTTTTGTTAAACTAATTAACTAGTTAAAATTAAAAAGAACAAAAAAAACACAAAAAAAGAAAAAAATCCGGCCCGGCCACTCTCTCCTTTCTGGCGCGCGGGCGGCGTCTGGCGGGCGGCGTGTGCGCGCAAGCTCTGGCGGGCGGCGTGTGCGGGCGGCCGGCCGGGCGCACGTCCGCGGCGCGGCGCGCAAGGATCGGCGGCGGCGGCGCGGCGCGCGCGCGCGGCGGCGGCATCGCGTCGTCTGGCGGCGGCGTGTGCCCGCAGGGGCCGGCCGGCGGGGTTCGATCGGTGCGCGGCGTGTGTGCAGGCCGGGGGTGTTCGGCGGCGCGCGTATGCAGGGGACGACGACGACGTACGGCGGGGCGGGGCGCGGGAAGAAGGTCGACGGCGGCGACGAGGGCGACGGTCGGCGACGAGGACGGCGCGCGGCGGAGGCAGTTCGATCGGCGGAGACGACGAAGAGGCGCGGCAGTTCGGCGGAAGAAGAAGAGGAAGAAAAGCAGTGCGCGCCGCCCGCGTATTTATAGCCGTGGGCCTTTGGTCGCGGTTGGGGTCCCCAACCGCGACCAAAGCTCAATTTTTGGCGGTTTTGGTTTCCCGCGGAAAAGAGCCTTTGGTCGCGGTTGGCCAGGCCAACCGCGACAAAAGGTATTTTTTCAAATTACTTTTCTTTTTCAAATTACTTCTCTGAAAATTACAAATAATATATCAAAAAGTAAAGAAAAATAAAACTAATTCATTTCAAAATCTGAAAAATACAAATAATATATCAATAAATTCAGAAAAATAAAACTAATTCATTTAAAAATCTTAAAAATACATATAATATATCAATAAATTCAGAAAAATAAAACTAATTCAATTCAAAATCTTAAAAATACAAATAATATATCAAAAAATTCAGAAAAATAAAACTAATTCATTTAAAAATCTTAAAAATACAAATAATATATCAAAAAATTCAGAAAAATAAAACTAATTCATTTAAAAATCTTAAAAATACATGTAATATATCAAAAAATTCAGAAAAATAAAACTAATTCATTTAAAAATCTTTCCGCCTCCCTCTTCCCACCAGTTCTTCTCACCAGTTCTTCCCGGCCGCCTCTGTCTTTCCGCCGGCCTCCTCTTCCCGTCTCTGTCTTTCCGCCGGCCCCTCTTCCCGCCAATTTCTTCCCGCCAATTTCTTTCCGCCTCTTTCTTCCCGCCACTTTCTTCCCGCCACTTTCTTCCCGCCTCTTTCTTCCCGCCACTTTCTTCCCGCCTCCTGTCTTCCCGCTCCCATTTTTCCCGCCATTTGTCACTACATATATGTAGCCCGGCTTGGCCGGCATTATGACATCTCTACAATCTCTCATCACTCTCTCATGGCTTCCACCGCACCCACTCTAACCTACCGGCGGGTGGAGGAGCTTTGCGCCTCGAACTACCCTTGCCCACCGGGCTACCGCGTCCCCGCCGGGTGGAGCCTAAGCGCCGGCGGCGTGCCGGTCCCTCCACTCCCTCGAGTGCTGCGCGCCGGGCGGCCATCACGAACCACTACTACCTCGACCTCACGCCGGAGCAGCGGATGAATCCTCGGCGGCATCCCGATAACCAGACATACTTGGGACGTCTTCTTCATCAATCGGCGTGAGAGGGCGCTCGCCGAGTATGAGGAGGACGGTGCTGCCTCACGGGAACTTCCACGAGGCCGGCCGTCGGCTATGGTGGTACGGCCGGACTGCGGAGCGTCATGGACTACATCACGGCCGGCGATATCCCCGCTGCGCTACCCTCGGTTCGAGCCACGAGCGCCGCCGGCGACGACGGCGACGACGGCGGCGACGACGACGGTGGCAACCTAGAAGGCGACGACTACCGGTACAACGGCGGCGACTATGAAGACTACGAGTATGCATATTATACGCCTAGGCAGGAGTATGACTGAATCACTCCAAATTTCATGTATCATCAGTGCTATCTCGAGTCAATTGAATCATTCGAAAATGGACACCAAACACATCACGGGTAATATAATTCACATGATCCATTCAACAAAGTTTGGTACAATAAATTATTACACATCATTTCTTCCCTTGTGTCCCTGCTTGCTTACGATTGTGCCGTATCCATGGAGCATCCTCATCATTTAACTTAATGCTTGGGTCGGTGTTCACTTTGAAGGGCGGAATTTCAGCAAACATATTATAATCTTCGACATGTCCGTCTTGTCCTCCACTCCCACGATGTTTCTTTTCCCTCGAAAGAACAATGTGGCGCTTTGGATCATCGCATGATGTATCGATCGTTTTCTTATCTCTCCGTTTCCTCGGTTTGCTACTCATGTCCTTCGGATAGAAAACCCGAGCGACATCTTTCGCTAGGACGAATGGTTCGTCAAGGTAACCAAGATTGTTGAAATCCACCATTGTCATTCCGTATTGCTTGGTCCACCTTTACCCCACCTCCTGTTAGCTTGAACCATTTGCACCGGAACAAAGGGACCTTGAAGGAGGGTCCATAGTCAAGTTCCCATATCTCCTCTATGTAACCATAATATGTGACCTTTTGCCCATTCTCGGTTCTTTGCATCAAAGCGGACACCACTGTTTTGGTTATTGCTCTTTTTATCTTGGGCGATCGTGTAAAATGTATTCCCATTTATCTCGTACCCTTGGAATTGTTATAGTCGAAGATGGTGTCTTGGCCAACATGTACAGCTGATCTACAACAGCATTGTCACTCATTAAATGTTTTCTCAACCAACTGCCGAAAGTCTCCATGTGGGCCTTCCTAATCCAGGATTCAGGCTTCCCGGGTTGTCCGAGCGTAAAATATTCTTGTGTTTCTCAAAGTACGGAGCCACCAAGATGGAATTGGTCAGAAGCGTGTGGTGTGCTTCGATCGAGAGAATGGCCGTCCATACATATCGTTGATTTCCTTCCGATCGTGCCTTTTCCACTTAGTCTCCCCTCGTGCCGCGATCGAGGAAGACCAATCGGCTTAAGGTCGGGAACAAAGTCAACACAAAACTCAATTACCTCCTCATTTCCATAGCCCTTGGCGATGCTTCCTTCGGCCTAGCACGGTTACGAACATATTTCTTTAATATTCCCATGAACCTCTCGAAGGGGAACATATTGTGTAGAAATACAGGACCGAGAATGGAAATCTCTTCGACTAGGTGAACCAGGAGGTGCGTCATAATGTTGAAGAAGGATGGCGGGAACACCAACTCGAAGCTGACAAGACATTGGACCACATCGTTACGTAACCGTGGTAGAACTTCGGGATTGATTACCTTCGAGAGATTGCATTGAGGAATGCACATAGCTTCACAATGGCTACTCGAACATTTTCCGGCGGGAGCCCCTCAAAGCAATCGGAAGCAATTGCGTCATAATCACGTGGCGGTCGTGAGACTTCAGGTTTTGGAACTTTTTCTCCGCCATGTTATTATTCCCTTTATATTGGACGAGAATCCAGACGGGACCTTCATACTGCTCGGGCATTCAAAAAAGATGACCTTCTCTTCTTTGGTCGGAGCGTAGGCGGCACGACCTTGAAACCATTCCGGATGCCGGTTATCAGGGTCTTTCAAACGTTGCTGGTCCTGCCGTGCTTCCTTTGTATCATTTGTCTTCCCATACACGCCCAAGAAGCTTAGGAGGTTCACGCAAATATTCTTCGTAACGTGCATCACGTCGATTGCAGAGCGGACTTCTAGGACTTTCCAATATTCTAGCTCCCAGAATATAGATTTCTTCTTCCACATGGGTGCGTGCCCGTCAGCTCCCTTCGGAATTGATTGTCCGCCGGGACCCTTTCCAAAGATGACTTTCAAATCCTTGACCATATCAAATACCTCAGCACCGGTGCGTTCCGCGAGCTTCGGCCGGTGATCGCCTTGCCGTTGTAATGCTTGCCTTTCTTTTTCTTGGATGATTTTTCGGAAGAAATCGACGATGCCCAAGGTACACGTTCTTCTTACAATTTGGCAAATGTACACTCGTCGGGTCTCATGTAAGCGGTGCGTGCATGCATTGTATCCCTTATTTGACTTGTCCCGAAAGGTTACTAAGAGCGAGGCCAATCGTTGATGGTTACGAAAAGCAACGCTCGTAGGTCAAATTCCTCTTCTTTGTGCTCATCCCACACAGGGACACCAGGTCTTCCCCACAGCTGTAAAAGTTCATCAACTAATGGCCTTAGGTACACATCGATGTCGTTGCCGGGTTGCTTCGGACCTTGGATGAGCACTGGCATCATAATGAACTTCCGCTTCATGCACAACCAAGGAGGAAGGTTGTAGATGCATAGAGTCACGGGCCAGGTGCTATGGCTGGAGCTCCGCTCGCCAAAAGGATTCATGCCATCCGTACTTAGACCAAATCTTATGTTCTTTGCGTCAGCTGCAAAATCTTTAAACTCTCTGTCGATCTTTCTCCATTGCGTTCCATCTGCGGGGTGTCTCAACTCCCCGTCCGACTTACGGTCCTCTTTGTGCCATCGCAACAACTTGGCATGCTCTTTGTTCCTGAACAGACGTTTCAACTGTGGTATTATAGGAGCATACCACATCACCTTGGCGGGAACCTTCTTCACGGGTTTCCGGCCCTCAACATCGTCACCGGGGTCATCGCCTCCGATCTTATAACGCAATGCGGTGCATACCGGGCATTCATTCAAATTCTCGTATTCACCGCGGTAGAGGATGCGATCGTTGATGCATGCATGTATCTTCGGAACCTCTAAACCTAGAGGGCGAGACAACCTTCTTTGATTCGTACGTCTTGGCGGGCAACTCGTTATTCTTTGGAAACATATTCTTCAACATTTTCAGCAAGTTTTCAAATGCCGAGTCAGCTACACCTGCATGTGCCTTCCATTTCAGCAAATCCGGTGTGCAGCCCGGCTTTTTCAGACCATCATCGCATCCGGGGTACGAGCGCCTTTACGTGATCCTCTAACATGCGATCCAAATTCTCCCTCTCCTTTTCAGTTTCGCGACGACTCCGTGCATCAGCAATGGTCCGACCAAGATCATCAACGGGCTCATCACGTGCCTCTTCTTGATCACCTTCCCCTTCACCTTCCCCACCTTGAGCATCATCCATGAAAGTATCACCGAAATGATCAAGATAGCTCTCATCGATGTCATCCCCTTCTTCATCTTCTTCCATTATAACCCCTCTTTCTCCATGCTTGGTCCAACAATTATAGCTTGGCATGAAACCATGCCGAATCGAGGTGCGAGTGAACTTCCCTTGAGGAAGAGTAACCCTTCGATTCTTACGGTCAACACATGGACGAGATAACAAAACCCCCACGCTTGTTCGCATTAGCCACTACGAGGAAATCTTTCAAACCCGTAGTGAATTCGCCGGAGAGTCGGCTAGCGTACATCCATTGCCGATTCATCTGCATTATTATAATACAAAATATATAATTAACCATCATGCATTTGTTAAACTAAATACAAATTAAACAATGAACTACACACATATGCATATTTTATCAATGACACATATATATGAAAGGTTCAAGTTGTTGCTAACCGCGATCGAGGAGGAAAAAATAAATGAGGAAGCTCGATCAAGTGTGGCTCCGACACTTCATATCATGTTTGTTTCATGCTCTTGGGACATTTCATCAAACACCTTGTGTGCATAAGAGGAGCCAAAAGCAAACCCTACACCCCCTTGTGAAGTTTGTGAAGAGAAGTGGCACCAAATGGCTAAGTGCTGTGGGCTGAGTGGTATATATAGGGGAGGGGCTTTAGTCACGGTTGGCCAGGCCAACCGCGACTAAAGGCCTTTGGGCACTGGTGGAAAAATGGCCTTCGGTCGCGGTGCGCAACTGCCATTAGTCGCGGTTGCGCAACCGCGACCTATTATTCGCGACTAAAGGCCCCCCCCCCCCTTTAGTCGCGGTTCCTTACGAACCGCGACTAAAGGCCCGTCCACGTGGGCGGCAGGCGAGCGCCAGGGCGGAGGACCTTTAGTCGCGGTTCTGCTCGCCAACCCCCCTAACCTGGTTCCCCTAACCCCTGGTTACTTTTTAAGTTGTATTGTTTTATTTCTTTTGTGTTTTATTTTAATTTTGAAGGAGTTTCACATATTCTACGGTATACATGCATGTGAATGTACAATTTCAAACAAATTTGAAATTAGAACCAAAAAGAATTCAAGAGGAATATACAATATATATTCAATATCGGATGACCATATACAATTTTGAACAAGTTTCCATACATATTTAGTGCATATAAAGTTCTACGTCCTCTACATAGTGTTCTCCTCTAGGATCGATGACTTGGTTCGCCAACCATCCAGCTAGTTCCTCTTGAACTGGTCGGAAGCGAGCTTCTGGAGTAAGCGTCGCCCGGAGGTTATTCCTCCTGGTGTTGTTCTCAGACGGCTGCCGCTCAGTGGTGTATCTCCGGATCCTCTCACAAACATAGTATCCACATAGATTGGTCCCCGGTGGCTGAATGTCCCCGGTCGCAGCCTTTGCCATTTTAAAATGTAACTCTTTTTTGAATTCACCGACCTTTTGATCTACGAACCGTCTCCAAACCCTACGAGGCAAGGAAAATTAAATGAACAAGAGAGTTATTAATTAGTTACTTGATATTAGGAAATGATGAATGTAATAGGCCGATCGATATAGAGCGCAAACGAATGAAAGTAGTTACTTTTGCATCATTTTTCTCATGTCGGCCCAAAGCTTCGTATCCATATTCGGAGAGTCGTGGATGAGAGCTGTGGAGTTCTGAATTTGAATTACTAGCGAGAATCCGGTGGAACCTGCGGACACGATACATGCACAGTCATGCATAACTCATCGATTAGCCACATACCATGCATGGAGTAAACCAAAGAGAATGTGCTCAAGACAGAAACACTCACCCAAAATGGTAAGGAAATAGAATATCACTTTCGAGTTCCTGTTTTGTAAGAAACATCCACAGGTCACCCTCCACGTCTTTGGGGTGGTGTTGTAACACATATGAATTAACGATTTGTGGGTCAATGAACCCAACATCATGGGTGTGCCTTATTCGCATTTCCCGCTTCTTCATTCCGCATAATAGCGTACACAACAAGATAGTTAGGACAATATATATATTTATAGTGCGAGGCAATGAACGAGATGGGGTAGAAATTAATAAATCACTTACATAACATAGCAGCTGATGATAGATTTGTCGAGCTCGCGCAGATTGAACAGTCTGGAACAATTCACTCCGATGAATTGTTATATAGTAATGTTTGAAGTGATGCTCACGTCTAACTTCCGCATAAATATATTCTCCGGCGTTTTTAAGTTTTATGTAACCCTTGTACCAATTTAGCGAGACCTTTCATTTGTCGAGGTAGATCCTCTTCCTGCGCGAGGCTCGACGAGAGGACCATCCTTCACATATCCAAATACTACGTCCTTCATTGCCACGTCATCAAGGCCTAATGCTACACGAAGAGTCGGACCTAAGTCCGCCGCTTGTTCTTTGGCTTTCGCTACGGTCAATCCCTGTGCTGCCGCAGGCTGCTATGACATCGAGGGCTTCGTCCTCCGGACCTGCGGCTTTCACTATGAGCGGGGGGATCGACTGTTTACTTTGTTCCCCGAGCTGGGCAACTTGTTGTTTCCCCCTTTCTAATTTTTTCTCGGCCTCCTCCAAGGCTTTCTTCTCCTGCTTCTCCGCCAACTCTTGGTTCCTCCGGAACGTGAGTGCTTGCGCACGAAGTTCACGTTCATAGTCGTCAGGGAGATTCTTCGCGGCTTGGGACGATGTGTTCAAAAATGACTTAGCCCACTTCTTTTGCTCATCAGAAAATACTGGCTTGGGCTCGCCCTCTATTTTCTTCTTGCAGCTCACCTTCCATTTCTCTAAATCAGCAGCCGCGCCCGCCTCGACTTCCTCGGCACTACATTCCCAAGACCTCTTGGGGAGAGGCTTAAGTGATGGCTCCGGTATCTTTGTGGTTGTAGGTACGTAAGGGTCCGGGTTAATAACCCAGGACTGCTTTTGCTTCTTCGCCGGAGGTGGATTGGGGGGCGGCGTCTGATCACCCGCCGGACGAGGAGCGGGGGTGGCGTGCTGCTACCCGCCGGAGGTGAATTGGGGGCGGCGTCGGCTTATCCGCCGGAGGTGTAGGTGAGCCACCACCACCACCACCGCCGCCGCCACCACCACCGGAGGGGGTGGACTTGTTTGCCTTGGCGCCTCGCACTGGAAACTTGATAAACTTCTTCCGCCACGAGAATGAGCTGGCGCTTGACATCTCCAAGTCTTGTCGCCCCTTCGGGTGTAGCAATGTCAATGTCCGAGGTCCTCAAACCCTTGGACTATCTCCTCCACCGTGACACGAGCATAGCCATCCGGAATGGGGTTGTTGTGGTGGAGTGCTCCGAGTGGTAAAGCACTTGCCGGTGGCTACCTTCATGGACATGTTCCCGATAGGATAATACGGATGACATGCTTTCATCTCCTTTATATCGTCCACGGGGTAGCGAGGAGGCTCCGGTGCAGTAATTTCGACCACCGGATGCTCCGGTGCGGTAATTTCGATCGTCGGTGCACCAGCCGGTGAGGCCTCCGTGGAAGCCACGCTGCTTCTTCTCTGCTGGCTTCCGAGATCCATTGGATGATCTTCATGCTGCGCCCGAGCTGCATCTCTTTCGGCTACTAGTCCACTCACGGTTTTCTTCATCACATCCATTTCCGTTACCAGCTTCGCCACAACATCTGCATCCCGATCCATCTTTCTCTTACGGCTTCTGTAACCGTACGGGTCATCGTTCAGGGGAACCCTACTTTCCACGGAATGTCCCCGGGCATGCCTCGTACACGTCCTCCGTGTTCGGGATTCCCGAGGGCTTTTGTCGGGCGTCGTTCTCTCGTTGAACTTGATCCTCCCCTCTTGAGCATCCCTCATTGCCTCAATAAGCTTTTGGGTGGGTTTAATTATTTTGCCACGATAAACACACTCCCTCGTCTCCGGGTTCAGCGATCCCCCATGCCCGTACCACCAGCTTTTGGCCCTTGGGTCCCATCCCTCCGTACTCGGACGGATTCCTCGCGCCCTCAGCTCGTTCTCCATCTTCTCCCACCTAGGCTGCCAAAAGCGATACCCTCCTGGCCCCATAATATGATTGTACTCCTTCTTGGCCGCATTCTTCTTATTTTTTTCGACATTTCAAGGAACTGCTCCGATTTCTTTTGCTTCACAAATTCTGGCCAATCATGTTGCGGTTTCTCATATTGTCCTTTGAAATCCGGAGTCTTGCCCTGCTTGACAAAGTCATGGGCTAGATTTTGCTTGTATTTCCGGAATGCGTCGGCCATCTTAGAAAGAGCGAACTGTTTGACTAGCTTGCACCTCTCCTTGTTTTCCTGAATCTTGTTACCCGCCTCATCGTATCTGCGGTATTCCGGAGGTAGAACGAAATGTTCTATAAGCTTCTTGAAGCAATCTTTTTTTGTTCTCTTATCGACAAAAGTGAAACCAAGACGTGCCTTCTTTGGCTCATTCCACTCCTGGACGGTGATCGAGACGTTCTCTCTAACAACGGCTCCGCATTGGCTGATAAACTTGGTGGCGTTCTTGCTTGGGCTCCGGCGGCCTGCCGGTTGCTTCGTCGACAACCTCGATGGTGCATGTTTCGTTTGGTTTCATCGTCTTGGTTGCGCCACGCTTTGACGACGACGTACTCGATTTTTTCGACGATCCGGCCGAGGGCTAAAATAAGAAAGAGAGTCGCGCGCGTTAGTACACACATATTTATTCAAATCGGTTAGTTTGTATCACCGGAGGCTCAATGTATATATATACCTCGGCGCCGGAGGTGGTTGCTACTTCCAATTCAAGATCGTCGTTTACCGACGTTTCTTCGGCATCATCTTGTCGACGGCGCCCTTCATCTTCACCGTCAAGGTTCAGATAAGAAGAGATATCATCTTCTTCTTGTCCGGTCGGCACATATGGAATATCGCCTTTTATGATGCCGAATATATGGTCTTCAACGTCCAGATCATAGTTGTCCAGAATCGGGTCAGCTCTATCGTCCGCCATATGTCAGTCCTGAAAACATGTAGTCAAAACAAATTAATTAATTAAGTGCAGAATTGAAGGGGGCGGTGGCGGTGGCGAAAGGGCGGTGCCAAAAGGAGGGGGCCGGCGAGCTGGAAGGGGTGCGAGAGGGTGTCGCGGAAGAGCGCCGCCCTAGCTATTGCATGTGTGCGTGTGTGGCGCCTCTTAAGTCTCAAATTTTAAGTCTCAAATTTTAAGTCTCAAATTTTTAAGTCTCAAATTTTAAGTCTCAAATTTTAAGTCTTTTTTTAGTTTTTTAAGTCTCAAAATTTTAAGTCTCACAATTATTTAGTAAATTTTAAGTATCAATTATTTAGTTTTTTAAGTCAAATTTTAATTAGTTCCTTTTTAAGTGAAATTTTAGTACACGCATATTTACAAGAAAAAAAACTAAAAAAGAAAAAAAAAGTTTGGGACAGCCCTTTAATTATAAGCATGTAACATTGTTTTTTTTTGTTAATTTTATTTTTGTTTGTACTTTTTTTTTGTTTGTCAAAAATAGCAAGAAAAAAAAATTCGTTTAAGTCCAAATTTTAATTTACAATTTTAATTAACAAAAACAAAAACAAAACAAAAAAAAAATGAGAGAGATCGATCGAGGCAGGGGCGCCGTGTGTACTGGCGCGCCCCGCCCTCTCGATCTCTCCCGCGGCGGTGGGCGGCGGCGGTTCGAGCCGGCCGGCGCGCGCGCGTGTGGTGGCCGTGTACTGCGCGGCGCGCGCGTGGTGTGCGGCGGCGTGTGTGCGGCGGCGCGGTTGATCGAGGCGGCGGCGGCGGCGCGGTCTCGCTTCGAGAGGCGGCTGGGGACAGATCGAGTCGACGACGTACGGGGGCGGGTGGCGGCGGTCGATGTCGCGCGGCGGCGTGCAGGGGCGTCGTCGAGGCGGCAGAGGAGGCGTCGGCGCCGGCGTCGTCGAGGCGGCGAAGGAGGCGTCGGCGGCGTCGTCGAGAGGCGCGATGCACGAACGGGCGGAGGAAGAAGGAGACAGCGCGCGGCCGTTCCGCGCGATATTTATAGTGAGAGGTCTTTAGTCGCGGTTGGGGTTACCAACCGCGACTAAAGGGTAGCCTTTAGTCGCGGTTGGTAACCCCAACCGCGACTAAAACGTTTTTTCGCCCCATTTTCTGTTTCCCGCGGAAAACGACCTTTAGTCGCGGTTGGTAACCCCAACCGCGACTAAAAACCTTTTCGAAATTATTTCGTTTTCTAAATGTGAAAAATACAAATAATATATCAAAAAATTCAGAAAAATAAAACTAATTCAATTCAAAATATTAAAAATACAAATAATATATCAAAAAAATCAGAAAAATAAAACTAATTCAATTCAAAATTTTAAAAATACAAATAATATATCAAGAAATTCAGAAAAATAAAACTAATTCAATTCAAAATTTTAAAAATACAAATAATATATCAAGAAATTCATAAAAATAAAACTAATTCAATTCAAAATGTTAAAAATACAAATAATATATCAAGAAATTCATAAAAATAAAACTAATTCAATTCAAAATGTTAAAAATACAAATAATATATCAAAAAATTCAGAAAAATAAAACTAATTCAATTCAAAATTTTAAAAATACAAATAATATATCAAGAAATTCATAAAAATAAAACTAATTCAATTCAAAATGTTAAAAATACAAATAATATAGCAATTGTTTCCCGCCACTTTCTTCCGGCCTCTTTCTTCCCGCCAGTTTCTTCCCGCCAATTTTTTCCCGCCAATTTCTTCCCGCCACTTTCTCCCCGCCTCTTTCTTCCCGCCTCCTGTCTTCCCGCTCCCATTTTTCCCGCCATTTGTCACTACATATAGGTAGCCCGGCTTGGCCGGCATTATCACATCTCTACAATCTCTCATCACTCATGGCTTCCACCGCACCCACTCTAACCTACCGGCGAGGTGGAGGAGCTTTGCGCCTCGAACTACCCTTGCCCTCCGGGCTACCGCGTCCCTGCCGGCCGGAGCCTAAGCGCCGGCGGCGTGCCGGTCCCTCCCGTCCCTCGAGTGCTGCGCGCCGGGCGGCCATCACGAACCGGTACTACCTCGACCTCACGCGGAGCGAGCGGATGAATCCCCGCGCGGCATCCCGATAACCAACATACTTGGGACGCCTTCTTCATCAATCGGCGTGAGAGGGCGCTTGCCAGGTATGAGGAGGACGGTCTGCCTCCTGGAAACTTCCACGAGGCCGGCCGTCGGCTATGGTGGTACGGCCGGACTGCGCGAGCGTCATGGACTACATCACGACCGGCGATATCCCCGCCTGCGCTACCCTCGGTTCGAGCCACGAGCGCCGCCCGGCGACCGGCGGCCGACGGCGGCGGCGACGGCGACGCCGGCAACTTAGAAGGCGACGACTACCGGTACAACGGCGGCGGCTATGAAGACTACGAGTATGCATATTATACGCCTAGGCAGGAGTATGACTAAATCACTCCAAATTTCATGTATGCGGGAGTATGACTTAGTCACTCCAAATTTCATGTATCATCGGTGCTATCTCGAGTCAATTGAATCATTCGAAAATGGACACCAAACACATCATTGGTAATATAATTCACATGATTCATTCAACAAAGTTTGGTACAATAATAAATTATTACACATCATTTCTTCCCTTGTGTCCCCGCTTGCTTACGATTGTGCCGTATCCATGGAGCATCCTCATCATTTAACTTAATGCTTGGGTCGGTGTTCACTTTGAAGGGCGGAATTTCAGCAAACATATTATAATCTTCCGACATGTCTGTCTTGTCCTCCACTCCCACGATGTTTCTTTTCCCTGAAAGAACAATGTGGCGCTTTGGATCATCGCATGATGTACTGATCGTTTTCTTATCTTTCCGTTTCCTCGGTTTGCTACTCATGTCCTTCACATAGAAAACCTGAGCGACATCTTTCGCTAGGACGAATGGTTCGTCAAGGTAACCAAGATTGTTGAAATCCACCATTGTCATTACTGTATTGCTTGGTCCACCTTTACCCCACCTCCTGTTAGCTTGAACCATTTGCACCGGAACAAAGGGACCCTAAAGGAGGGTCCATAGTCAAGTTCCCATATCTCCTCTATGTAACCATAATATGTGACCTTTTGCCCATTCTCGGTTGTTGCATCAAAGCGGACACCATTGTTTTGGTTGGTGCTCTTTTTATCTTGGGCGATCGTGTAAAATGTATTCCCATTTATCTCGTACCCTTGGAAAGTCGTTATAGTCGAAGATGGTGTCTTGGCCAACATGTACGGCTGATCTACAACCTTATTGTCACTCATTAAATGTTTTCTCAACCAAGCGCCGAAAGTCTCCATGTGGGCCTTCCTAATCCAGGATTCGAGGCTTCCCGGGGGTTGTCCGAGCGTAAAATATTCTTGTGTTTCTCAAAGTACGGAGCCACCAAGCTGGAATTGGTCGGAAGCGTGTGGTGTGCTTCGGTCGAGAGAATGGCCGTCCATACATATCGTTGATTTCCTTCCGATCGTGCCTTTTCCACTTAGTCTCCCCTCGTGCCGCGATTGAGGAAGACCAATCGGCTTAAGGTCAGGAACAAAGTCAACACAAAACTCAATTACCTCCTCATTTCCATAGCCCTTGGCGATGCTTCCTTACGGCCTAGCACGGTTACGAACATATTTCTTTAATACTCCCATGAACCTCTCGAAGGGGAACATATTGTGTAGAAATACGGGACCGAGAATGGAAATCTCATCGACTAGGTGAACCAGGAGGTGCGTCATAATATTGAAGAAGGATGGCGGGAACACCAACTCGAAACCGACAAGACATTGGACCACATCGTTCCGTAACCGTGGTAGAACTTCGGATTGATTACCTTCCGAGAGATTGCATTGAGGAATGCACATAGCTTCACAATGGCTACTCGAACATTTTCCGGCGAGGAGCCCCTCAAAGCAATCGGAAGCAATTGCGTCATAATCACGTGGCGGTCGTGAGACTTCAGGTTTTGGAACTTTTTCTCCGCCATGTTTATTATTCCCTTTATATTGGACGAGAATCCTGACGGGACCTTCATACTTGCTCGGGCATTCAAAAAAGATGACCTTCTCTTCTTTGGTCGGAGCGTAGGCGGCACGACCTTGAAACCGTTCCGGATACAGGTCATCGGGGTCTTTCAAACTTTGCTGGTCTGCCGTGCTTCCTTTGTATCATTTGACTTCCCATACACGCCCAAGAAGCTTAGGATTTTCACGCAAATATTCTTCGTAACGTGCATCACGTCGATTGCGGAGCGGACTTCTAGGACTTTCCAATATTCTAGCTCCCGGAATATAGATTTCTTCTTCCACATGGCTACGTGCCCGTCGGCTCCCTTCGGAACCGATTGTCCGCCGGGACCCTTTCCAAAGATGACTTTCAAATCCTTGACCATATCAAATACCTCAGCACCGAGTGTGTTCCGCAGGCTTCGGCCGGTGATCTGCCTTGCCGTTGTAATGCTTGCCTTTCTTTCTTCTCTGGATGACCTTTCGGAAGAAATCGACGATGCCCAAGGTACACGTTCTTCTTACAATTTGGCAAATGTACACTTTGAGTCTCATGTAAGCGAGTGCGTGCATGCATTGTATCCCTTATTTGATAGTCCCGAAAGGTTACTAAGAGCGAGGCCAATCGTTGATGGTTACGAAAAGCAACGCTCGTAGGTCAAATTCCTCTTCTTTGTGCTCATCCCACACACGGACACCGGGTCTGCCCCACAGCTGTAAAAGCTCATCAACTAATGGCCTTAGGTACACATCGATGTCGTTGCCGGGTTGCTTCGGACCTTGGATGAGCACCGGCATCATAATGAACTTCCGCTTCATGCACAACCAAGGAGGAAGGTTGTAGATGCATAGAGTCACGGGCCAGGTGCTATGGCTGGAGCTGCGCTCGCCAAAAGGATTCATGCCATCCGTACTTAGACCAAATCTTATGTTCCTTGCGTCAGCTGCAAAATCTTTGAACTCTCTGTCGATCTTTCTCCACTGCGTTCCATCTGCGGGGTGTCTCAACTCCCCGTCCGACTTACGGTCCTCTTTGTGCCATCGCAACAACTTGGCATGCTCTTTATTCCTGAACATACGTTTCAACCGTGGTATTATAGGAGCATACCACATCACCTTGGCGGGAACCTTCTTCCTGGGTTTCCGGCCCTCAACATCGTCACCGGGGTCATCGCCTCGATCTTATAACGCAATGCGGTGCATACCGGGCATTCATTCAAATTCTCGTATTCACCGCGGTAGAGGATGCGATCGTTGATGCATGCATGTATCTTCGGAACCTCTAAACCTAGAGGGCGGACAACCTTCTTTGCTTCGTACGTACTGGCGGGCAACTCGTTATTCTTTGGAAACATATTCTTCAACATTTTCAGCAAGTTTTCAAATGCCGAGTCAGCTACACCTGCCTGTGCCTTCCATTTCAGCAAATCCGGTGTGCAGCCCAGCTTTTTCGGACCATCATCGCATCCGGGGTACGAGCGCCTTCCCGTGATCCTCTAACATGCGATCCAAATTCTCCCTCTCTTTTTCAGTTTCGCAGCGTCTCCGTGCATCAGCAATGGTCCGACCAAGATCATCAACGGGATCATCACGTGCCTCTTCTTCACCTTCCCCTTCACCTTCCCCTTCACCTTCAGCATCCTCCATGAAAGTATCACCGAAATGAGCAAGATAGCTTTCATCGATGAAATCATCCCCTTCTTCATCTTCTTCCATTATAACCCCTCTTTCTCCATGCTTGGTCCAACAATTATAGCTTGGCATGAAACCGTGCCGAAGCAGGTGCAGCTGAACATCTCTTGAGGAAGAGTAACCCTTCCGATTCTTACATTTAACACATGGACAGATAACAAAACCCCACTGCTTGTTCGCATTAGCCACTACGAGGAAATCATTCAAACCCCGAACTCGCCGGAGAGTCGGTTACCGTACATCCATTGTCGATTCATCTGCATTATTATAATATAAAATATATAATTAACCATCATGCATTTGTTAAACTAACTAGCTACAAACAATATAAATTAAACAATGAACTACACACACATGCACATTTTATCAACGACACATCAAAGGTTCAAGTTGCTAACCGCGATCGAGGAGGAAAAAATAAATGAGAAAGCTCAAGTGTGGCTCCAACACTTCATATCATGTTTGTTTCATGCTCTTGGGGCATTTCATCAAACACCTTATGTGCATAAGAGGAACCAAAAGCAAACCTAACACCCACTTGTGAAGCTTGTGAAGAAAATGGCACCAAATGGCTAAGTGTTGGCTGCTGGATGGGTATATATAGGGGGCGGCTTTAGCCGCGGTTGGCCTGACCAACCGCGACTAAAGGCCTTCGGGCACCTTTAGTCGCGGTTGGCACTGGCCAACCGCGGCTCAGCCCCCACGTGCAACGGCTGGCCACCGAGCGCCACTGGGCCCAGGCCTTTGGTCGCGGTTCGCCTCCCGAACCGCGACTAAAGGTACCATTAGTCGCGGTTCCTTTACCTTCGCGACTTATGGGGCTCACCGGAAGCCTGTTTTTCTAGTAGTGGGGCCAGGCCTGAGGACATTTAGTCGCGGTTGGCCTGGCCAACCGCGACTAAAGCCCCTCCCGTCCACCAGCTGGCCACCGAGCGCCCTGGGCCCAGGCCTTTGGTCGCGGTTCGCCACAAGGGCCGCGACTAAAGGTCCCATTGGTCGCGGTTCTTGCATATCCGCGACTAATGGGGCTGTCCGGAAGGCCTTTTTTCTACCAGTGTCGACGTCCTTCCGAGTCCAGCGGCCAAGCTTGTACTCACTGCGCACCAACAGAGCAGTGGCGGAGCCAGAACATCAATCATGTATAGTCATGTTAAAGTTGTGTAGTTAAATACATGTATTTGTATAATTTTTTAATTATTTTTTACACATTTTAAGCTTGTATCGCCAAAAAATTGTGTAGTCAAATGACTACACAGCCTTAGTTTCAACTAGCTAGGCCGTGCGCCTCGATGTTCTCTCTGTAGTTCGATCGGGCAGCCGAGGATGTGAGCTTTGTCTAGGTGGGTGGACTTCCAAGCGATCACTTCCCACATGATAACGAGATTAAGTAACGTGAGTATAGCGTTAATTAGATAACATCTTTAATTTAATTTATTAATTCCAACTTCGTTGTCTGTCCATGTGCATGTTTCACCCGGTGAATTTTATACAAATGCCAGACTCTCTCACGCTGCAACACGCTAGACAATGACAGGCTCTAATGATAATAAATTAACTAGTCCAGATAAGCTCTAATGATAAAATTAACTAATCCACACGTCGTTCCCATCTTCTTGCCTGGATATATGGAGAGGTTGTATCTAGTTGGGAGTGAGACTTCCAAATGATAACAAAAGAGAGGTAAAAATAAGAACATGCATTAGGGTAGAGAGGACAGAGGACTTATAATGTCTAACAATTTAAAAAGCTCATTGGACTTTTAATACCTAACAGAGAGAGTACATAATTAGCCTTCTCGGTAACCAGCAACAACAGAAAAAGCAAGGTAGTCTCTTTTTTCTATGGAAAATTCTTCTATTCAGAGCATCAGCAACCTCCTACATCCGCGTCCCTGCCAAGGATAAAAACGCCACCGCTCCTCTCCTCAAATGCCATCGTATTATTTTTTTTTGCTGCAAAATAGGTGGTGAATGTTCAACATCAATATTTTAATTTTCAGCAGCTCCATATTTTTTCCTCCATGTTGAAAGTGCATCGAGCCCCATGTGTGGTTTTGATAATTAATGACAATCCCTATGGACTAATATTTGCATTGAGTTATATTTGTAGGAGTTGTCCATAGGCAATGCTTGAACCATATATTGGCTTCAAGGTTGCAATAAGAAACAATTAACGAAGATCAAGTGACAAGTATGTCTTGAAGAAGAAGATTAAGTGAGCACTCATGAGTATCTTCAAGACATCAACACAATGAAGAAAGAAAAAATGAGGTTCAAGTTCAAGATGAGCCAACACGAATAGATCATATGCTTGAACCTTGCTATCCATATGGTGATCATGGATATGTGAAGATGTGTCGAAGAAGAAGCTCTTCCATAGTGGATTATGGGGGAGCAATCCGTAAGACTTCATCAAGCAAGCACTATCAACAAAGGAGTTCCAAATTTTTGTGTGGTCAAGATCGTCATCATCGAGCTCAAGTGGAATGCGCAAGGTTAAGGTTTTATCTAGATATGTTTCTTTCTTACCGGTCTCGTGATTTAGTTGGGAAAACGGTTTATAGGATAGTGGTCGTACTATCAAGAGAGTTCTCGACCAAGTAACTCGGTCATATTGTTCGGAGAGAGCTCAAACATTTGCATCCTTACATCATGTTTCTTGGTTGTTATTTGGATCTTATCCATGTGTTTATTTAGAGGTTGTGGTTATTTCCATGGAAAGATCAAGGTCATCGAAAACGTATTTGGCATGAATTACTTATTGTGTTTTCGATATTGGAGTGTTTCTCGGCTTCTTGTATTGAGTGGTTTCACTTGTATTTCTTTGTTTCTCGTATTGCGTTTTTTGTGGGGGTAGCTCTTGTTTTCCTCTTTTCAACAAAATGTGTTTCGTCTTGATCGGATTTCCCAAACTCTAGATACTAATTGTGGTTTGAAGTTTGCCTTCTATTTGGTTTAAAAGAAAAGAAAAAATAGGGGGAGTGGCAGCTTGTTTGCAGGCTGGCACTACCACCCTTGCTGGGCCGGCACTGCCATTATGCCCAGGTCGGCACTACCGGTTTCCCTGCACAGCACTGTCGGGCCGCCTCCCGCGGCACTACCGGGATGCCTCACGTGGCAGTATCAGGCCATCTGCGCTGGCCACGTGCCCGCGCGCCCGCTCACTCGATCGCCTGGCCGCACGTGCCCGCCCACTCATGTGCGCCCGCATGTGTGAAAAGGCCAGCGCGGTGAGGCAATCTCCGTGCGAAAGTCGGCACTACAGGCCCATGCCAGATTTAACAACCCTATCGTGGTAGTGAAAGTGAAAATGTTGTTACTCTTGGGTTCTTGGAACCCTAGACGGCTTAGTGGTCTTAGTGTTGTTCTTGGGGCCTCCAATTAAGTTATGGAGATTCCTCAAGCTTTGTGAGGCCTTTGTGGCGAATTTCTTGAGAGTCTCCAGTTATGTTGATTGTGGAGATTTCCCCAAGCTTCGTGCGGGTTCGGTGACCACCCTCAAGATTCCATAGTGGATCGAGGACTTCCCTCTTGGTGGGAAGGCTCGAGGAGAATACGATGAGGCCTTCTTGGCGTTCGGAGTACTTTGGCCTCCACACCACTCCAACAGAGAGTAACACTCGCAAGAGTGTGAACTTCGAGATACATCGTCGCTTCCGCGTCACCTCGGTTATTTCCGAGCTCTTTATTTATGTACTTTACTTTGTGACAGCCTTCGTGCTTGAAGTTATGATATCACATAGTTGCTAGTCTTGCTTAGCATAAGTTGATGGTGCACATAGGTGAACCCTGGTTATATAGGTTTTGTGCTTGACAAATTAAACTTTAGTTTTATTCCGCATTTGTTAAGCCATAATCGTAAAAGTTTTAAACCATCTATCCCCTCCCCCCCCACCCCGCGCACCTCTAGGCACCATCCGTGTCCTTTTGCACGTGCTCCACCTACACACTAATCTTTTGTCGCTTGATGTCTATGGGTGCTTCTATTCTTGTAGACAGTGTTGGGTCTCCAAGAGCAGAGGTTTGTAGAACAACAGCAAGTTTTCCCTTAAGTGGATCACCCAAGGTTTATCGAACTCAAGGAGGAAGAGGTCAAAGATATCCCTCTCAAGCAACCCTGCAATCACGATACAAGAAGTCTCTTGTGTCCCCAACACACCTAATACACTTGTCAGATGTATAGGTGCACTAGTTCGGCGAAGAGATAGTGAAATACAAGTAGTATGGATGTATATGAGTGGTAATAGCAATCTCAATAAAATATGGCAGCGAGTAAACATGCAGTAGAACAGTAAGTAAACGGTGTTTGCAGTATTGGAAACAAGGCCTAGGGATCATACTTTCACTAGTGCACTGTTGCCTGCCAAAACCCACCGGCGAGCAGTGGTTAAGCAACACGAAGAGCCGGGAGGCTTCCAAGGCTGCAGGGGGCCCTGGTCCCTCGACGTCGTCCCGCAAATGCTCCGGCACACGACCTAGCGGTTGCAAGGGCGTGCCACCTGACCTATACCTGGTCAGGAAGGTGTTGGATTGCTTCGATTAGTTTCCTGCATGGCAGACACGTAAACATTAAATACGAACCCGATCGGCTCTCAGGTTGCCCTGTGGATCGGCTCAAAGAGCCGATCGCCCCATGGTTTGCGTCGGGTTGACGATGGCATGGGGCTCCTGCTTGATCAGTATAAAGCTAAACCAATCTACGACAGCTTAGGGTTTTTGCCGTATGATCGGAACATCCTACGCGTAGTTGAGCCTAATAGACACGAAAGATAATGGAAAGCTAACCCTAAAAGAGGCCTAAAAACCAACATTAAGTTAATTCCCGTAACATCCCTCTTAGGACTAACAAACCATACCTAACGTACTACCGGATCGTTCAACCCGTTTGCAAGGCCTAACCATACAGATATTGAACCAATCCTTGAAGAATCAAGGAGCAGCTTGATACGTCTCCGACGTATCGATAATTTCTTATGTTCCATGCTACTTTATTGATGATATCTACATGTTTTATGCACACTTTATGTCATATTTGTGCGTTTTCTGGAACTAACCTATTAACAAGATGCCGAAGTGCCGGTTCTCGTTTTCTGCTGTTTTTGGTTTCGAAATCCTAGTAACGAAATATTCTCGGAATTGGACGAAATCAACGCCCAGGTTCCTATTTTGCCCGGAAGCATCCAGAACACCCGAGAGCCGCCAGAGGGGGGCCCTGGTGGGCCCAGATGACATGGTGGTGGTCTCGTCGCCTCGTTGACCCTCCTGCGCCGCCTCTTCGCCTATATAAAGCCCCTGCATCGAAAACCCTTACGGAGGAAGCCACGATACGAGAAAAGTTCCAGAGCCGCCGTCATCGCGAAGCCAAGATGCGGGGGACGGGAGTCTCGTTCCGGCACCCTGCCGGAGCGGGGAAGTGCCCCGGAAGGCTCCTCCATCAACACCGCTGCCATCTCCACCGCCATCTTCATCACCGCTGCTGCTCCCATGAGGAGGGAGTAGTTCTCCATCGAGGCTCGGGGCTGTACTCGGTAGCTATGTGGTTCATCTCTCCTATGTACTTCAATACAATAATCTCATGAGCTGCCTTACATGATTGAGATTCATATGATGATGCTTGTAATCTAGATGTCATTGTGCTAGTCAAGTGGGTTTTACTTATGTGATCTCCGGAGACTCCTTGTCCCACGTGTGTAAAGGTGACAGTGTGTGCACCGTGTGGGTCTCTTAGGCTATATTTCACGAAGTACTTATTCACTGTTGAAGAGCGTAGTGAAGTGCTTACTTATATCTCTTTATGATTGCAATGTGCATCGTATCACAATTTATCTATGTGCTACTCTAGTGATGTGTTATTAAAGTAGTTTTATTCCTCCTGCATGTGTGCAAAGGTGACAGTGCGTGCAGCGTGTTAGTACTTGGTTTATGCTATGATCATGATCTCTTGTAGATTGCGAAGTTAACTATTGCTATGATAATATTGATGTGATCTATTCCTCCTACATATGCATGAAGGTGACGAGTGTGCATGCTATGCTAGTACTTGGTTTAGTCGTTTTGATCTATCTTACACTTAAGGTTACTTAAACATGAGCATTATTGTGGAGCTTGTTAACTCCGGCATTGAGGGTTCGTGTAATCCTACGCAATGTGTTCATCATCCAACAAAAGTGTAGAGTATGCATTTATCTATTCTGTTATGTGATCAATGTTGAGAGTGTCCACTAGTGAAAGTCTAATCCCTAGGCCTTGTTCCTAAATACTGCTGAGTTACTACTGCTTGTTTCTTGTTTTCTTGTGTTACTACTGTCTGCAATACTACCACCATCAACTACACGCCAGGCAAGCTATTTTACGGTACCGTTGCTACTGCTCATATATATTCATACCACCTGTATTTCACTATCTCTTCGCCGAACTAGTGCACCTATTTGGTGTGTTGGGGACACAAGAGACTTCTTGCTTTGTGGTTGCGGGGTTGCATGAGAGGGATATCTTTGACCTCTTCCTCCACTGAGTTCGATAAACCTTGGGTGATCCACTTAAGGGAAAACTTGCTGCTGTTCTACAAACCTCTGCACTTGGAGGCCCAACAACTGTCTACGGGAAAGGAGGGGAACGTAGACATCAAGCTATTTTCTGGCGCCGTTGCCGGGGAGGAAAGGTAAAAGGTACTCACACTCCGGACCTCGGCTACTAAGCTATTTTCCGGCGCCACTGTAAGTACTCGAAGCTATTTCCTTTAGACTCTGCAATTGCGACATTTGGTTTCTTGTTTTACACTAGTTAGGCATAATGGAAAACAACAAAAATATGAGAGATCTTTATGAACTTTATCTTGAATTAGGACATGATGTGTTTGAAGAAAGAATTAAGAAACCCATGGAACTTTATATGCATGCTAATGGGAATGTTATTACTATGAATGCTTTGAACACCATTGTTGCTAATGCTATGGAAAATTCTAAGCTTGGGGAAGCTGGCTTTGATGAGCATGATATTTTTAGTCCCCCAAGCATTGAGGAGAAAATTTACTTTGATGATACTTTGCCTCCCATTTATGATGATTATGATGATAGTAGTCTTTTGTTACCACCTGTTATGGAGGATAAATTTGATTATGATTACAATATACCTCCTATATTTGATAGCTACTTTGTTGAATTTGCTCCCACTACAATTAATAAGAATGACTATTCTTATGATGGGAGTGGTAATTATTTTATGCATGAGACTCATGATAAGAATGCTTTATGTGATAGTTATATTGTTGAGTTTGCTCATGTTGCTACTGAAAGTTATTATGAGAGAGGAAAATATGGTTGTAAAAATTTTCATGTTACTAAAACACCTCTCTATGTGCTGAAATTTTTGAAGCTACACTTGTTTTATCTTCCTATGCTTGTTACTTTGCTCTTCATGAACTTGTTTATTTACAAGATTCCTTTTCATAGGAAGCATGTTAGACTTAAATGTGTTTTGAATTTGCCTCTTGATGCTCTCTTTTGCTCCAAATACTATTTCTTGCGAGTGCATCATTAAAACTGCTGAGCCCATCTTAATGCTATAAAGAAAAGAACTTCTTGGGAGATAACCCATGTGTTATTTTACTACAGCAATTTTTGTTTTGTTGAGTCTTGGAAGTTGTTTACTACTGTAGCAACCTCTCCTTATCAAGTTTTTGTGCCAAGTAAAGTTTCTATGTTAAAGTTGATGTTATATTTGGGATCGCTGCGCAGAAACAGCATTGCTGTCTGTCACGAATCTGGGCACAGTTCTCTGTAGAAAATTCGAAAAAATCTGCCAATTTACGAGCGTGATCCTCAGATATGTACGCAACTTTCATTAGTTTTGAGTTTTTCCATTTGAGCAACTCTGGTGCCATCTTTAAATTCGTCTT
>NC_061512.1:9349566-9391672 GCF_022539505.1 Lolium rigidum | reverse complement strand
GTCCGTCTCGGTGAATTATGATGTTTGGTCTTCGTTTGGTCGAATTCCCGAGAATATTGCCCGAACAGCCTTTACTGGAACCAAAAGCAGTGAAAACGGGAGCGGCACTTCGGCCTCTCGTCAATAGGTTAGTTCGGGAAAATGCATCAAAACGATATAAAGTGTGAACAAAACATGTAGGTATTGTCATAAAACAAGCATGGGACGTCGAAATTAATGATACGTTGGAGACATATCACTGACCGTAGACAACCAATGATACTCACACAAGGCGATAAATGTGGCAATGCAACTATATGGATGAAAGGTTGCAATGCACTCGAGAGACGCTAGCAAAGCTCAACGAGACAGGCACAAGATTGCTCAACTCACGAGATGCGATAAAGAAAACATAGGCCTTTCACTTGATTCAACTAGCACTTCACTTTTCTTTTTGTATTTTTCTTTTGTATCACACACGCTGACTATGTAGCTCTTTTGCTTCTTTTCTATTTTCTCTTTTTTTGATTTTTTTACACAACTCCTTGATAACACGGCCAACAAGATATGCAAAGCACCAAAACCCTAATGAGCAGCCTGTCGAGCGGTAAAACTAGTCTCTTCTGGGGAAGTTCCTAGTCACTTATATCGATAGGCTGTGTCTATGGTTGGGAACAAGCACACTGTACGCTATATGGACTCGGAGTAACAAAAACTGACACTAAAAGGTAAAACTAGATGATGTAGAGACACAAACCCTAACAATTCTACTAGACGAAAGATAAAGTTACGCAAAATAAACTACGAAAAGCAACTAAAACTCGAAATTAGTGCAATCTAAGGCTATGGCAAACCCTAACCCTAATATTTTTGGATTTTTCTGTATAGGAAAACACTCACAACTCAACTATGGGGTGGACTGTGGATGGCTTACCGAGGAAACGCTGAAATATGATACCAAGATGATAAGGGGTTGACCGATCTTCTCAGTAAGCGACGGTGGTGATGAACACGATGGTGTATGCAGCGGAGGGAATCGATGATATGAGGTAGATAACTTGTATGTCGCCGACGAAGTCTCTCGATTGATTCATGTAGCCAATGCAACAGATCTCAACCCTGCAAGATATTCGCAACTCCACACACTTGCGCACGTAGCCGCCGACCACGAAGCGGTGAATTGCAATCTTCTAATCCCCAATGGAACAGCAGATCACACACAAACTTTCAGTAGCATAAAACTCCAGATCGATGCGAATTGGAGAGTGGTATTCAATAGTTTTGCATAGCAAACAACTAAGAACTAGGGTTTATCTTAAACGTGGTCTAAAACAACTTTGAGGGCGTCCTATGGACTTATATAGACGTCCAAGACGACCTCGGAGTCGAAAAGTACGAAAATAACCGACCCAGAATAGATCTGGTCGAGACAGACTCGGACTCGGCCGCTCTGGAATCCGGTCGACCGGGTCTGTGACCGGGTGGTTCGGTCTAGACCGGGTCTGGGACCGGGTGAAAACCGGACGAAGCGTCAATGCTCCCTGGATGGTTGCCCGGTTGGCACAAGCGCAGAATCCGGTTTGGACCGGGTGGCCCGGTGCCACGGCCGGTCTGACCGGGCCTGGGACCGGCCTGAAGAACTCCTCCTCTCGCGCATGCCTCCCGCTCCTCCCTCGCGCGTCCATGGGATGTCTTCATGTCCACCTTCATGTCCAGCTTAACGTCTAGCTTCTTGTCCAACTGCTCCTCTCCTCCTCGTGCGATGCTTGGTTCTTCCTCATACCTGATCATACATAAGTAATACGACTTAGGTAGTATAAAATTCTCATCGATCAAAGTATCGTTTAGGAACAAGTTCACCTGTTGTTTAAGTAGCTTCGCACGATCTCGTGTCATTGGTCCAATCCTAACTTCATTGGACTTGAGCTTCACAGCAGGATCATCTTCAGCTTGTAATGACGGAGGTAGTAGTGAGGTAGGGATGTCCTCATGACAGCCCCACTCGGTGCCCTGAAAGGAAAAGAGTTCGTCTGAAAACTCGCGGGCGTTTCAGTACATTGTATGTTTACATATATATCTTGGCTCAAGCGTAGAAACGCCTAAGTTGCGCCACGTTCCGGGGATTTGGCTCCGCAATCCTCGTCTTCTTGTCCTTTATCATGTACGCTCCTCCTTCAATTACTTCGGTGACGATGTAAGGTCCTAGCAATGGCGACTCGTGTTTTTCATGGCTGTCTTGTGTGAGCTGAAGTGTCGCCAACTTGGAAAGATCTTGGTCGCAAACGTCGACTGTGATAATTTTTCATATCTTGCTGGTATTTGGCGACTCTTGACAATACCTCATCTCGAGCTTCGTCGAGTGCGTCCACATCACCTTCCAGTGCCTTTCTCGAGGTTTCTTCGTCAAATTCCGCCACTCTCGGGGAATTGTGTTCTATCTCTATTGGTAGCACTGCTTCAGCTCCATGAACCAGAAAAAAGGAGTTTCTTGTGTCGCTGTATTGGGCGTCGTTCGTATACTCCATAGCACGCTAGGCAACTCCTCTGGTCATGTGTGTCGAGCTTTTTCCAATGGTGCTAATAGGCGTTTCTTGATTCCGCTTCAGATAATGTCGTTTGCTTTCTCGACTTGACCATTGGTTTGCGGGTGCGCAACCGACGCAAAATGTAGCTTGATGCCTACCTCCGCGCAGTATGCTTTGAATTCCTTGGAGGTAAAATTTCTGCCATTGTTTGTGACGATACTATTAGGAACTCCAAACCGGAAGACGATACTTTTGACGAACTTGACCGCTGATGCTGCGTTTGGCGAGTTTATCGGTTTTTCCTCAACCCACTTGGTAAACTTGTCGCAGCTACGAGCATATACTCGTATCCTCCTGGCCATGTCTTGTGCAATTTGCCCACCATATCGAGGCCCCATTGAGCAAAGGGCCACGACAATGGTATTGGCATCAGTTCTGTTGCCGGAGAATGTGGTTTTGCGGCAAACATTTGGCACGCGTCACAAGTATGCACTATGTCCTTGGCATCCTCGATTGCCGTTAGCCAGTAGAACCCTACTCTGAAAACCTTAGCTGCAATGGCTCGACTACTTGCATGGTGTCCACATACTCCTTCATGCACATCCTTTAAGAGAACTCGACCTTCTTCGGGCGTGACGCATCGCTGCAAAACGCCCGATATGCTTCGCTTATACAGCTCACCCTTAACCACGGTGAAGGCCTTGGATCGTCGAATAACTCGCCTTGCTTCTACTGGATCTCCGGTATTTCTTTCCTTGATATATATGCGACATAGACCTGCATCCAAGGGACTTGTACCACCATCACCTCATGTGACTCTTCTTCATCTCCCGATGCACTTGCCTCTATTGCTGCTGGAGCCCCCGAGCCTTTCTCGACTTTTCCTTTTTCTTCGGCTGTTTCCTCGCCTTAGTCGACCTTTCACTTATCTCCTCCCAAAATATTCCAGGTGGTATTGCTAAACACTGTGACCCGATGTTTGTCGAATGTTGGCTTCGTCATTGCTGAGTCTGCTAACATGGTTCACCTCACACCCGTCGAAGAGCTTCTCGAGTTCATTGTATACCTCTTTGTATGCTATCATATTGTCATTGACTGCGTCACATTGATTCATCACTTGTTGAGCCACCAATTGGGAGTCGCCGAATATTTTTAATCGGGTCGCACCACAAGCTTTCGCCATCTTCATCCCATGTATCAGCGCTTTATATTCTGCCTCGTTGTTAGATGCGTTAGGAAACATCATCCGCAGTACATACTTCAGCTTGTTTCCTTGGGGTGAAACTAATATCACGCCTGCTCTAGCTCCTTCTAACCTCTTGGACCCATCGAAGTTCATAGTCCAGGTTCTCGATAAATCATGAGGTCCCGTATTTTGCAGCTCCATCCACTCGGCGACGAAGTCTGGTAAAATTTGCGACTTTATTGCTTTTCTTTTTTCATATGTGATGTCCCGAGGGGAAAGCTCTATTCCCCAAAGGGAGACACGGCCCGTAGCTTCCGGGTTATTTAGTATGTTTGACAATGGTGCCTCATTGACCACTATTATCGGATGTGCTGAGAAATAGTGTTGTAACTTTCTTGATGTTGTAAACACTCCATATGCCAGCTTCTAATAATGCGGGTACCGCTGTTTTGAAGGAGATAAAACTTCGCTAATGAAATATACGGGCCTTTGCACTCCATGGAGTTTCCCTTCTTCTTCTCGCTCAACCACAAGTGTCATGCTGACCACCTGAGGTGTGGCCGCGATATATAACAGAAGATGTTCTTTTTCCTTGGGTCCTGATGTCTACTCACGCATCTTTTCTTGTAGACAGTGTGGGGCCTCCAAGAGCACAGGTTTGTAGAACAGCAGCAAGTTTCCTTAAGTGAATCACCCAAGGTTTATCGAACTCAGGGAGGTAGAGGTCAAAGATAGTCCTCTCAAGCAACCCTGCAATTAAGATACAAGAAGTCTCTTGTGTCCCCAACACACCTAATACACTTGTCAGATGTATAGGTGCACTAGGTCGGTGAAGAGATAGTAAAACACAGGTGGTATAGATGAATGTGAGTGGTAATAACAATCTGAAATAAATATGGCAGCGAGTAAACATGCGAGTAGAACAATGAAGTAAGCGGTGTTTGCGGTATTGGAAATAAGGCCTAGGGATCATACTTTCACTAGTGGACACTCTCAACATTGATCGCATAATAAATAAATAACTTCTCTCATTTGTGCTACATATGCTCTTGTTGGATGACAAACACCATTCATTGTGTAGGGCTACAAGAGCTCCCTCAAGCCGGAGTTAACAAGCGCCACAACATTCGGCATTCATATTTAAGTAACCTTAGAGCATAATAGATCTTTGCAAAATAAACCGAGAACTAACATAGCATACACACTTTCACCATTACACTATGAAAGGGGGAATAGATCACATCAATACTATCATAGTGATAATTAACTCCATAACCTACAAGAGATTATGATCATAACCTACGACAAGAACCACACGGTGCACACACCGTCGCCTTTACACCATGCAGGGAGGAATAGACTACTTTAATAACATCACATGAGTAGCACATAGACTAGTAGCGATACAAAGCTCATCATATGGATCTCAATTATGCAAAGCAATTCATGAGATCATTGTATTGGAGTACAGAGAGAGAGATTAACCACATAGCTACCGGTACAGCCCTCAGCCTCGGGGAGAACTACTCCCTCCTCATCATAGGAGACAGCGATGGCGATGAAGATGGCGGTGGTGTCGATGGAGATGGCTCCGGGGGCAATTCCCCGTCCCGCCGAGGTGCCGGAACGGAGACTTCTGTCCCCCGAATTGGAGTTTTGCGATGGCGGCGGCGCCCCTGGAGCTTTTCTGGAGTTTCGTCAATCGGTATCACGTTTTTAGGTCGAAAGGGGTCTTATAGGCGAAGAGGCGGCACAGGAGGGGCACCAGGGCGCCCTCCCCATAGGCCGACGCGGCCAGGCCTGAGCCCGCGCGGCCCTATGGTGTGGGGGCCCCAGGCCTCCCCTCTAACTCCCCTTCGGTGTCCTGGTCCGTCTCGATGAATTATGATGTTTGGTCTTCGTTTCGTCGAATTCCGAGAATATTGCCCAAACAGCCTTTCTGGAACCAAAAACAGCAGAAAACAGGAACTGGCACTTCGGCATCTTGTTAATAGGTTAGTTCCGGAAAATGCATCAAAACGATATAAAGTGTGAACAAAACATGTAGGTATTGTCATAAAACAAGCATGGAACATCAGAAATTATGGATACGTTTGAGACGTATCAAGCATCCCCAAGCTTAGTTCCTACTCGCCCTCGAGTAGGTAAACGATAACAACAAATAATTTCTGAAGTGACATGCTACCAACATAACCTTGATCAACATTATTGTAAAGCATATGAGATGAATGAAGTGACTCAAGGCAATGATCTATAGTTGCTAACAAATAGATAACATATAGCAAAACTTTTCATGAATAGTACTTTCAAGACAAGCATCAAAAGTCTTGCATAAGAGTTAACTCATAAAGCAATAAATTCAAAGTAAAGGCATTGAAGCAACACAGAGGAAGATTTAAGTTTCAGCAGTTGCTTTCAACTTTTAACATGCATATCTCATGGATAATTGTCAACACAAAGTAATATGATGAATGCAAATAAGTAAGTATGTAAGAATCAATGCACAGTTGACACAAGTGTTTGCTTCTAAGATGGAAGGAAGTAGGTAAACTGACTCAACATAAAAGTAGAAGAAAGGCCCTTCGCAGAGGGAAGCAGGGATTAAATCATGTGCTAGAGCTTTTTTCAAGTTTTTGAAATCATATAGAGAGCATAAAAGTAAAATTTTGAGAGGTGTTTGTTGTTATCAACGAATGGTAGTGGGCACTCTAACTACCTCGTCAACCAGACTTTCAAGAGCGGCTCCCATGAAGGACGTTATCTCTACCAGCAAGGCAGATCATCCCTCTTCTCTTTTGTTTACACATGTATTTTAGTTTCATTATTGATGACACTCCTCCCAACCTTTTGCTTACACAAGCCATGGCTAACTGAATCCTCGGGTGCCTCCCAACATTTCACATACCATGGAGGAGTGTATATTTGCAAAATTAAGTTGCTTACTGATAGATCAGGGCAAAACATGTGAAGAGAATTATTAATGAAAGTTGATTAATTGGGGCTGGGAACCCCGTTGCCAGCTCTTTTTACAAAATTATTGGATAAGCGGATGAGCCACTAGTCCATTGGTGAGAGTCTGTCAGAAGTAAATGACAAGATCAAAAGATAAAACACCACATACTTCCTCATGAGCTATAAAACATTGACACAAATAAGAGATAGTAGCTTTTGAATTGTTTAAAGGTAGCACATGAAGTATTTACTTGGAATGGCAGAAAATACCACATAGTAGGTAGTTATGGTGGACACAAATGGCATAGGTTTTTGGCTCAAGGTTTTGGATGCACGAGAAGCATTCCCTCTCAGTACAAGGCTTTGGGCTAGCAAGGTTGTTTGAAGCAAACACATGTATGAACCGGTACAGCAAAACTTACATAAAAACATATTGCAAGCATTATAAGACTCTACACTGTCTTCCTTGTTGCTCAAACACTTTTACCGAGAAAATATCTAGACCTTAGAGAGACCAATCATGCAAACCAAATTTCAACAAGCTCTACGGTATTTCTCCACTAATAGGTTTAAACTACATGGTGCAAACATGATCTACTTGAGAGCTCAAAACAATTGCCAAGTATCAAATTATCCAAGACAATATGAAGCATTTTCTGTTTCCATCCAAATAACGATAAGTGCAACGGTTTTTAACTCCGCCATGAACATTAAAAATAAAACGGAGAACACCAGTGTTCATATGAAAAAGCGGAGCGTGTCTCTCTCCCACACAAGGATTGCTAGGATCCGAATTTATTCAAACACAAACAAAAATAAAAGCACACAGACGCTCTAAGTAAAGCACATAAGCTGTGACCGAATAAAAATATAGTTTCAATAGAAGAAACCTGATAAGTTGATGAAGAAGGGGATGCCTTGGGCATCCCCAAGCTTAGACGCTTGAGTATTTCTTGAAATATGCAGGGATGAACCACGGGGGCATCCCCAAGCTTAGACCTTTCACTCTTCTTGATCATATATCATCCTCTTCTCTTGACCCTTGAAAACTTCCTCCACACCAAACTTCAAGCAAACTCATTAGAGGGTTAGTGCATAATCAAAATTCACATGTTCAGAGGTGACACAATCATTCTTAACACTTCTGGACATTGCACAAAGCTTCTGAAAGTTAATGCAACAAAGAAACTCATTCAACATAGGAAAAGCGGCAATGCGAAATAAAAGGCAGAATCTGTCAAAACAGAACAGTCCGTAAAGACGAATTTTGCAGGGGCACTTAACTTGCTCAAACGGAAAAACTCAAAACTAATGAAAGTTGCGTACATATCTGAGGATCACGCACGTAAATTGGCAGATTTTTATGAGTTACCTACGAGAGAGTTCTGCGCAAATTCGTGACGAGATGACAAATCTGTTTCTGCGGAGTAATCCAAATCTAGTATCAACCTTACTATAGAGACTTTACTTGGCACAAAAACATGATAAGGAGAGGTTGCTACAGTAGTAACAACTTCCAAGACACAACAAAACAGTAGCAAAAATAAAAACATGGGTTATCTCCCAAGAAATGCTTTCTTTATAGCCATTAAGATGGGCTCAACAATTTTAATGATGATGCTCTCATAAGGATGAGAGTCACAGCAAAGAGAGCATCAAAAAGCAAGTATGAAACAAATTTAAGCCTAACCCTCTTCCTATGAAAAGGAATCTTGTACACAAATAAATTCATGAAGAACAAAGTGACAAGCATAAGAAGATAAGACACGAGTAACTTCAAGATTCTCAACATAAAGAGGGGAAACTTAATATTATTAAGATGCATACAACCGTGTTTCCCTCTCTCATAATAACTTTCAGTAGCATCATTGATGAAATCCACAATATAACCATCACTTAAAACATTCTTATCATGGTTCATATGCATAAAGGTATCATTATTTTTGACATAAGAAAAACTCTTCTCATTAATAGTAATTGGAGCAGGATCATTACAAGAATTTGAACATGGTAAACAAGTTGCGTACTAAGGGAATGGTTTTTGGCAATCCCATCATAACTATGACAAGTTTCATAAGGATAATTGTAACATGTGTCATATCCATCTCTATAGCGATTATCTAAACCAGAATATATAATATCATCATTTTCACTAAAAGTAAAGGTCTCAAATATAGGATCTTCAAGCACAACATCCCCAAGCTTAGAGCTTTCAATATCATCGTTTGAGGGGACATGAATAATGCTATCATCATTACTTTCATAATCAGTACCAAAGAGATTTCCAATATCAAAGGTAGTGTGCTCTTCCAAATCATGATCACTAATATGGGTAAAGGGCATAGGAAGATCATTGTACTCAGATTCATTATCATAATAATCATTGGGAGCAACATACTTACGGTTACCTATCGTTACCTCATACACGCGGGGATATGCCATTACCTCTTTCTTTTTATTCCCCCTCTTCTTCTTCTTTTTCTTCTTCTTCTTCTTCTTCTTCTTCTTCTTCTTCTTTTCCTTCTCCTCATTCCTTTCTTTAGGAGGGAGAGGCTTGAAGGGAGGCTTCTCCACATAACCTGATTTATTTCCAGAAACAATAGAAGAAACTTGGGAGGATTCCTCCCTTTCATTAATAAGTTTAAAACACATAGCGGTCCTATCATATTTTGGCAAAGTGTCATCTTCTAAAATATTCTCTATGTAAGCATTTGTATGGCAATTATTAATGCAGTAAGAAAGACACCCATGCAGGACATCATCAATATCAAGATCGTTAATATCTAACAAAGAAATTTTTCTTGATAACTCTTCACACTTCAAAAATAAGGTAAGTTCATCATGCTGATTAGGAATAATTTCATCATCACAATACAAATTTGCAGCACTCATGGGGTTCGAATTATCATTGGAGGGGCATTGAAAATTAAAATGACCAACTCTATGGCAAAGTTCACAAATAAAAGGATAGAGAGCACACACTTTTTCACCAAGATCATCTAGATCCCTAGACCATTTTCTAGTTTTTTCATTCCTATGATGGATACAATATTCATCTTCGATTTAATTAATTCCACAAGGTCTATGTATTCCACAAAAATTAACATGCTTATAGGAAATAGCATTTTCAGAAGTTTCAACATGTTCACTTGCAATCATTAATAATAGTTTCATCCTTCATGCAAGCATCTTTAAAAGGTTCATGATACTTATCAAAATTCTTCCTAGGCAATTCAATGTGAGAAGCAAAAGCTTTATAAAAATTTGCAACAACTTGAGAGTCAAGACCATAAGTAGCACTAATATTTCGAAATTTATCAGTATCCATAAAAGTTTCAATGCATTCATAATCATAATTAATACCTGACTCTCTACCTTTGTCATTCTCCCATTCTTCAATATTCTCCTGAATCCGATCAAGAAGGTCTCATTTAAACTCTTCTTTGTTGCATGTGAAAGATCCAGAACAAGCAGTATCCAGCAAAGTTTTATCCTGAAAAGAAAGTCTTGCATAGAAATTATCAATGACGAAATTACCAGGAAGCTCATGATTGGGGCATTTGAGCATTAAGGTCTTCAATCTCTCCCATGCTTGGGCAATACTCTCTCCATCATGAGGCCAGAAATTATATATTCGGTTTTGGTCTTTGTGAATTTCACTTGGAGGATAGAATTTAGAATAAAATAGAGGCACAATATCCTTCCAATCAAGAGAATGCGCATCCTTCAGCAGTTTATACCAATGCGCCGCTTTACCAGACAATGACATAGATAATAATTTCTTCTTCACTTCATCCATAGAGATACCTGCACACTTGAATAACCCGCATAATTCATGCAAAGAGAGTAAATGATCTCCAGGATGGACAGTTCCATCCCCTTCATAGCGGTTATCCACAACATGTTCAATAATTTCCATGGGTATTCTATATGGAATACTTTCAGTAGGTGGATTTAAAATATCACAAGCATCACTAGAGTTATCGCATATGGGAGATAGAGTATTATCAGAGCAAATTTTCTCCCCTAAAGATGGGAAGCTAAAAAGATCACAAAAACTAGCTTCCCCAAGCTTAGACTTCTCTATAGCATTAGCAGTGATTGCATTCATACTAATAACATTGCTACTAGCATGCAAATAAGGTTCCATAGGTTTTTTAATTTTCGCATCAAACAATTCTAAATCAGGAAAAAGATTAAAAAGCTCACTAATTTTTTTGTTGTTTTCCATTATGCCTAACTAGTGAAAATAAAAACAAGAAACAAAAAGTCGCAATTGCAGAGTCTAAAGGAGATAGCTTCGAGCACTCACACACCGGCAACAGTGCTAGAAAATAGCTTAGTAGTCGGAGGATGTGAATACCTTTTACCTTACCTCCCGGCAAGGGCGCTGGAAAATAGCTTGATGTCTACTCACGCTTCTTTTCCCGTAGACAGTGTTGGGCCTCCAAGAGCGAGAGGTTTGTAGAACAGCGAGCAAGTTTCCCTTAAGTGAATCACCCAAGGTTTATCGAACTCGGGGAGGTAGAGGTCAAAGATAGTCCTCTCAAGCAACCCTGCAATTAAGATACAAGAAGTCTCTTGTGTCCCCAACACACCTAATACACTTGTCAGATGTATAGGTGCACTAGTTCGGCGAAGAGATAGTAAAACACAGGTGGTATAGATGAATGTGAGTGGTAATAACAATCTGAAATAAATATGGCAGCGAGTAAACATGTAGTAGAACAGTAAGTAAGCGGTGTTTGCAGTATTGGAAACAAGGACTAGGGATCATACTTTCACTAGTGGACACTCTCAACATTGATCGCATAATAAATAAATAAATAACTTCTCTCATTTGTGCTACATATGCTCTTGTTGGATGACAAACACCATTCATTGTGTAGGGCTACAAGAGCTCCCTCAAGCCGGAGTTAACAAGCGCCACAACATTCAGCATTCATATTTAAGTAACCTTAGAGCATAATAGATCTTTGCAAAATAAACCGAGAACTAACATAGCATACACACTTTCACCATTACACTATGAAAGGGGGAATATATCACATCAATACTATCATAGTGATAATTAACTCCATAACCTACAAGAGATTATGATCATAACCTATGACAAGAACCACACGGTGCACACACTGTCGCCTTTACACCACGCAGGAGGAATAGACTACTTTAATAACATCACATGAGTAGCATATAGACTAGTAGTGATACAAAGCTCATCATATGGATCTCAATTATGCAAAGCAATTCATGAGATCATTGTATTGGAGTACAGAGAGAGATTAACCACATAGCTACCGGTACAGCCCTCAGCCTCGGGGAGAACTACTCCCTCCTCATCATAGGAGACAGCGATGGCGATGAAGATGGCGGTGGTGTCGATGGAGATGGCTCCGGGGGCAATTCCCCGTCCCGGCAGGGTGCCGGAACAGAGACTTCTGTCCCCCGAATTGGAGTTTCGCGATGGCGGCGGCGCCCCTGGAGCTTTTCTGGAGTTTCGTCAATCGGTATCGCGTTTTTAGGTCGAAAGGGGTCTTATAGGCGAAGAGGCGGCGCAGGAGGGGCACCAGGGCGCCCTCCCCATAGGCCGGCGCGGCCAGGCCTGAGCCCGCGGCCCTATGGTGTGGGGGCCCTAGGCCTCCCCTCTGACTCCCCTTCGGTGTCCTGGTCCGTCTCGGTGAATTATGATGTTTGGTCTTCGTTTCGTCGAATTCCGAGAATATTGCCCGAACAGCCTTTACGGAACCAAAAACAGCGAGAAAACGAGAGCCGGCACTTCGGCATCTTGTTAATAGGTTAGTTCCGGAAAATGCATCAAAACGATATAAAGTGTGAACAAAACATGTAGGTATTGTCATAAAACAATCATTGAACATCAGAAATTATGGATACGTTTGAGACGTATCAGGTGCCACCAATATTGGTGGTGTCGAGATTGTACGCTTGAGATCCTCAAAAGCTCTGTCCGCTTCTTCGTTCCACTCGAACCTTTCTCCCTGCTTGATTAAGGCGTAAAATGGCAACGCCCTTTCTCCTAGCCTGGAGACGAATCTGCTTAAAGCTGCGACTCGCCCAATTAACTGTTGTATCTCCTTTAACTTTGTTGGCTTCCGCATCGTCACGATGGCCTAAATTTTCTCCGGGTTAGCCTCGATTCCTCTTGCTGACACCAGAAACCCGAGAAGTTCTCCCGCAGGGACGCCGAAAGAACACTTCATCGGATTCAGCTTGAGGCAGAACTTGTCGAGGTTGTCAAAGGTTTCCTTGAGATCATCGATCAACTTTGACCCTTCCTTTGTTGTTATGACGACATCGTCAATGTACACTTGAACGTTCTTGCCAATCTGCGTGGCAAGGCACTTTTGCATCATCCGCTGATATGTTGCACCCGCGTTTTTCAGCCCGAAGAGCATTGTTCTATAGCAGAACACGCCATAGGGGGTAATGAAAGCTGTTTTGACTTCATCCTCTTCCTTCAGTCAAATCTGGTTGTAACTAGAATATGCATCCAAGAAGGAAAGACGTTCGCAGCCTGCCGTGGAATCGATAATTTGATCGATCCTTGGGAGGGGGAAGTGATCCTTTGGACAGTGTTTATTGAGACACGTGAAGTCGACGCACATGCGAAGGACCTCTGTGTTTTTCTTCGGGACCAGCACTGGGTTTGCTACCCATGTGGCCTCTATGTGTATCTCTTTGATAAATCCAGCTTCTCTAGGTCGATTAATTTCCGACAGCATAGCTTTGCGGTTTGGTTCCGAAAAACGCCTTAAAGGTTGTCCGATTGGCCCGGCCAATGGATCCAAGTTAAGGGGGTGCTCGGCAAGTTCCCTGGGTACTCCTAGCATGTCAGATGAACACCATGCGAAGTTTTCCCAGCGCTCATGGAGGAACTCGACGAGCGCGCTTTCCTATGTGAGGTCCATGTTTGCGGCGATAGTTGTCATCTTCTTGGGATCTGTCGGGTGTATCTGCACTTTCTTAGAGTTCTTGGTGGTTTCAAAGGTTGGTTCCTTGAGAGGCCTCCCTACATCTGGCAGCACGTCGTAGTCTTTTGTCAGTTTTGACGCCAGATATTCTGCTTGTATCCCGAAAGTTTCGGACAGCCGATCAAAATCCTTGTCGCAGTTATCCGCTAGTGCACAGCTTCATTTTACTGTAATCGGGCCCTTAGGTCCAGGGAGCCTCCATAACAGATACGTGTAGTGTGGTACCGCCATGAATCTGGCATATGCGGGTCGCCCTAACAAAGCATGATACTGTGATGGGAAATCCACGACTTCAAACTCCAACTTCTCTCTTCTGTAATTTTCTCGGGTTCCGAACTAGACGTCGAGATTGATCTTTCCCAATGGGTAGCTTGGCTTATCAGGTGTGATACCATGGAACCACGTGTCGGTTGGTGTTAGATTTGCCAACAATATGTTCATCTTCCTCAATGTATCTGCGTACATAAGGTTTAAATTGCTGCCTCCATCTATAAACACCCGTGAAACATCGAATCCTGCAATGACCGCCGGCAAAATCAAAGCTGACTGCCCTGGTCGAGGAACTTGCTGCGGATGGTCTGATATGGTGAAACCAATGTCCTGTCCCGACCAATTCAGGTACTCAACTGTTGTAGGAGGCATTTTTTCAGCCATAAAAACTTACCGAGAAATTACTTTTTGAGCTATGTTGGATGTCCTGCCCTTCTGAATCATCGAGACCTCTCCATTGGTGTTGATGTAAGGACCGTTCATTGGAGCTGCCGCTATTCGCAACTGATGTCGATTTTCGCCCGTGATTGCGGGAGGAGGTGGCAGGTGGACCACACTCCTTGGCCCCTGGGGGTTTCTATTTGCTGCCTGTGTGTTGACATGCCCTGCGTACCTATTCAGTACTTGGAAAGTTCGACAGTCCTTCTGCAAATGTCCCAACTGTCTCTTCCCGTTGTTGTCGAGGTAGATGTGCATTTGGCATGGTCCGTTCATCATATCTTCGGGAGATATATACGGCCTCTGGAACCTTGGACCATTATTTTGCCTGTTAGGACGGGGACTGTCCCTATAATCGTTGCGTTGTTCACCACTCTTTTGATAATCATCTCGATTGTTTCCTCCATTATTTCCTCGGAAGCCGGCCGATACGTGGCCGGGACCGTCGTAATCCGAAAACTGGCGAGAAAAACACCATCTATTTTGAATGTTTCTATTGCGATCCTCCTCAGGTGACCTATGTCGCTTGTTGTTGACAGCATCATCTCCATCTGCCCAGCGATTCGCTATTTCCATGAGTGTTTCTATTGTTTTTGGATTGGTCCTTCCCAAGTCCTCGATGAAATCTTTTCTTCGGATCCCAGCAACGAAAGCATCTATCGCCCTCTCGTCAGATATGTTTTCTGCCGAGTTTTTGATAATATTCCACCTTTGGATGTACGCCCTCATCGACTCATCATACTTCTGTCGACAGGCTCTCAATTGCTCTATTAACGCAGGTTTCTTGCATGTGGACAAGAAGTTTTTCACGAACAAGTCCTCGAAGGTCTCCTAGCTGTCGATGGATCCAGGTGGTAACTTTTTAATCCATGATCTGCGCCACTTAAGTACACCTGGATGCTTTGTACAGTCATTGCCTTGGTTCCACCCGTTAGTTTTACTGTCTCCAGGTAATCAACCAACCAATCCTCGGGATCTTGCAACCCGTCGAATTTCTTATAAATGTCAGCCAACTTGAAATCAGATGGGACTCGCGTTTTACGGACTCGTTAAGTGAAACAGGGGAGCCCGCACATATCTTCATCATCTACCTCAGGTGACTGCCGACGCTCTCTCCTTTCATGTCGCGCCCTATCAACTCGTGCCTGTGCCGATGTATCTCTTGCCGACGTTCTTGGAGGATTGATGTCTACTCACGCTTATTTTCCTGTAGACAGTGTTGGGCCTCCAAGAGCAGAGGTTTGTAGAACAGCAGCAAGTTTTCCCTTAAGTGGATCACCCAAGTTTTATCGAACTCAGGGAGGAAGAGGTCAAAGATATCCCTCTCAAGCAACCCTGCGATCACAATTCAAGAAGTCTCTTGTGTCCCGAACACACCTAATACACTTGTCAGATGTATAGGTGCACTAGTTCGGCGAAGAGATAGTGAAATACAGGTGGTATGAATGTATATGAGCAGTAGTAACGGCACCGTGAAAATAGCTTGATGCTACAAGCGGCGTGTGGTTGATGGTGGTAATATTGCGAGCGTACGGATGCGGTAGAACGAGTAAACAAGCGACGATTGCGGTATTTGGGAACAAGGCCTAGGGATTATACTTTCACTAGTGGACACTCTCAACATTGATCACATAACGAGAATAGATAAATGCTATACTCTACACTCTCTTGTTGGATGATGAACACCACTAATTGTGTAGGATTACACGAACCCTCAATGTCGGAGTTAACAAGCTCCACAATATTCGATATTCATGTTTAAATAACCTTAGAGTGCACGATAGATCAACACAACTAAACCAAGTACTAACATAGCATGCACACTCGTCACCATCACACTATGAAGGAGGCATAGATCACATCAATACTATCATAGCAATAGTTAACTTCATAATCTACAAGAGATCACAATCATAACCTACGCCAAGTACTACACGATGCACACACTTGTCACCATTACACCGTGCGGGGGAATAGAGTACTTTAATAACATCACTAGAGTAGCACATAGATGAATAGTGATACAAAACACATTGCAATCATAAAGGGATATAAATAAGCACTTCAATGTGCTATTCATAACGATGAATAAGTATTCGTGAAATATAGCCTAAGAGACCCACACGGTGCACACACTTGTCACCTTTACACACGTGGGACAAGGAGTCTCCTGGAGATCACATAAGTAAAATCCACTTGACTAGCATAATGACATCTAGATTACAAGCATCATCATATGAATCTCAATCATGTAAGGTAGCTCATGAGATTATTGTATTGAAGTACATAGGAGAGAGATTAACCACATAGCTACCGGTACAACCCTTAGCCTCGATGGAGAACTACTCCCTCCTCATGGGAGACAGCAGCGGTGATGAAGATGGCGGTGGAGTCGATGGAGAAGCCTTCCGGGGGCACTTCCCTGTCCCGGCGGCGTTCCGGAACAGAGACTCCTGTCCCCCAGCTCTTGGCTTCGCGATGGAGGCGGCTCTGGAACTTTTCTCGTACCGTGGCTTATTCGTATCGAAGATTTAGGTCAGGGGGCTTCTTATAGGCGAAGAGGCGGAGTCGGAAGGGCTACGGGGGGCCCACACACTAGGCCGGCGCCCCCCCCTATGGCCGCGCCGCCATGTTGTGTGGGGCCCCTGTGGCCCCCTCTGGTTCCTCTCGGGTGTTCTGGAAGCTTCGTGGAATTCTAAGATGTTGGGCGTTGATTTCGTCCAATTCCGAGAATATTTCCTTACTAGGATTTCTGAAACCAAAAACAGCAGAAAACAGGAACTGGCACTTCGGCATCTCGTCAATAGGTTAGTTCCGGAAAATGCATCAAAACGATATAAAGTGTGAACAAAACATGTAGGTATTGTCATAAAACAAGCATGGAACATCAGAAATTATGGATACGTTGGAGACGTATCAAGGATCCTGTACTGCTACTGTAGGTCGTGGACTATTTTGTCTTGCGGTTCCTTCGGGAGGTGTACTTGTACTAGCAAATGTCGTTCACATGACTCCAACTCCTGCCATGGCCATATTATACAACGCATCTCTTGGATCTCCAGCAGGTGGCCTACTTGCCAATATATACGCCTGTGTCGCCATATATCCTGCTTCTGGTGTTTTGGGGATGATGTTTCCTCTTGTGTCAATTGACATAAAGGACATGTCGAGGTTCTGGATCAGATTCTCCCTCTCTGCTTCCGGTATGTTCTGCAGCCGAGACCTTCCCCTGTTGCGGGCATCTCTATGGTTGTCTCCCGAAGTCCCTGAATGTCAACTCAACTCAGCCCTTCGCCAGCTTGACGCAGAAGCGGTGGCTCTTCTCTTTTCGAGTTCAATTCTATCTTTTTGTAGTTCCTTTCCTGCACGGGCTAATTTATATTGGTACGCCTGCAGCTCTTCGGCTGTTGCAGTGGTGTTCATCGGCTCTGTGCCATCCCTGGCTCTTGCCGCTCTGTCCTAGGCTTCTTGCGGGAGTTGCACCTTTTGTCTTGGTTCGCGCCCGATGTATTTGGTGCCAAAACCTCGCATGAGATCTGCGGGATCGATGTATGGATTTTTCAAATCATCGAAAGCCTCTGACGTCTCCGGCTCTGCTCGGCTTGCCTCTTCAATTGCGTAAACTTGATGATATGTTGAAGCTTGATTGTCATCGAAATTGGTGACACCGTCGTATAGATTGGTGAAGACCTCCCGAATAGAAGTAGATCGGTCGATGAAGTCGAAAGTATCGACACTGTCCGGGTCGCTGCTTATATTTGAGTCCGCAGACGACCCAACAGATATGTTGCTGAAGATCTTGACGAGTTCTCCGCTTGAAGCGGGCTTGGTGGAGATTGTCGACGAGATCTCTTCGTCGCCGGACCCGAATGACGACACCGATCCCGAGGAGTCGGAGTCAACTTCGGCCGATCTCGATGAATCCGGTATTGCGAGACGGTAAGATCCTTCCTTTCCAACGTGGAAGTGGAACCTTCCGAACTTCATCTCCATAGGCTCCTCCAGATTTGAATATGCATCCACACGGGAGGGCGGGTGAGGAACAAAATCGACTAAAACAGTTTCGATCTGTTTACCTCTATCCATCGCGTTGCTTGCCACCGAAGATATCGACGATGTTGAACGTGCCATCGAGATCAGATCCTTGTTGCCTCTAATCCCCACAGACGGCGCCAATTGACAAGGGATTAACTTGTCAATGCCTACAAGTTGTAGACTAGGGTTTTGTTGGAAGTAGAGGGCAAGTAGATCTCGAAGGTTTCAGCCGGAAAAGTACTCGACTTCTATGAAAACTAGGGTTGCGTGAACAATGATTCGATCCTTTCTTTGTCCCTCGACTCCCCCTTATATAGGAGGTGGAGCCGAGGGTTTCGTGATCTACAAGTTACAAAGTCCAGGAGACTATCTGAGTATGTCCCGTAATAGTTACAAGTCGATATTCCTAATACAACTCTATCTTTCCAAACTATCTCTCGACTGGGTTTCCGGGCTTCATAAACTTCGGGTCGTGGGCCTTCAGTAAACCCAGGGTATCATCTTCGGCAGGCCCATCTGGGATGCCTATGTCACCAGGGGCAGGACAAAAAAAATTGGGGCCTTGACCCATCTGGAGAATACACGGTCAACTCCATGTACAACAAGTTCTCCCAAGGTGCCTCGATTGCCCATTTCAAGGACCTTTGGGCCGCCAAACTGCCCCTCAAAATAATGATTTGCTCTTGGCAACTTGCTCTTGCCAGGCTCCCGTCGAGCGAGCTTATCGCCTCGCGCCATGGCCCGGCCTCTGGGCGCTGTGCCTTGTGTAACCGGCCGGAAAGTGTCCATCACATCTTCTTTTCCTGCTCGCCTGCTCGCTTTATGTGGAGTGTTGTCAGACAGCTGTTAGGGTGCAGCTGGTCTCCAACCTCCTTTGCTCATTTCTACTCGATCCTTTTGAGTTTTGCTGGGAGACCCCGACGCTTACTTTGGATGTTGTTTATGGCTCAAAGTTGGGCGCTTTGGCTAATACACAATAAACTTACCATAGAATCTAAGTTAATTCGTCAACCGGTTGACATAATTTTCAAAACTATCATCTTCTTGCAGCTGTGGTCTCCATCGGCAAAACCCCAAGACAAGGCAAGCATCCTGGACCTGATAAGTCGGCTAGGACGTACTCACGCGGAGGTGGTGGCAAGTGATGGCTAGGCGCTTCCTTGGGGGCTGGCGAGGGAGTCCATATCACCCAGGGGCTACCTAGTCCTGCTATCTATGTCATGCTTCTTTTATGCTTGGATTATCGGCTAAGCTGTATGCCGCAGCAAGTAATAACTTACTATGTGTTCTAAACCTGAGGGCTTTATTAATTTAAAGTCGAGCAGATCGCTGCCTTTTATCTAAAAAAATATGTATTAGTTGTTGCGAAGTTAATTAACATGCACCAATTTTGGAGATTTCGTAGCTTACGATTACCATCATGAAACTACATGTGAGCAGCGGTGGATCTAGCCCAAAAATCTTGGACGAGCCAGTACACTGGATCAGACTAAAATGTGATGTTTTTAGACTGAAGGAAATGCACTTTGGCTCCCGAGTGTATCTACTCCCGCATCCCAGACCAACCCGTCCGTGCCAGGTGGAAGCTCCTGCACGTATACTGCGTATTGGACTGACCGACTGAGTATCACGATTATTGAACAATGCCACTGGCTCACGCCAGACGTTTCTTTCGCCAACGCCGGTACAGATTGTGGGCCGACCGTCCTTGACCAGCACCGCTTTACAAAGTGAGATCCGCGCCGCGCCGCCACCATAGCTTTCGTCTTCCTCTTCCCAGGTTGGTTCCCCAGTATGCGGCAACAGAATCCTCACGAAGATCACGCGCAGCAACGGCACCAGACCTGGCGTCAGGTACTATAAGTGTCGATGGGGATGTAGGAGATCCGGACCGAGGAGCTGATGCCTAGCGAGAGCGAAAGGAGGCTCCTTGGGAGCTGCCGCCGCCGGTGCTAGGTCCGTCGCCGTGCCCCGCTCGGCGATGACGCCGGTGCGTTCTGGGGAGTCCCCGCAGGCGGCGGAGATGCCAGAATGCATCCGGGTCGACGTTGGGTGGACGTGGCGGAGGAGGCCGATGCCGAGGACGCCGAGGAGGCCGCCCGCGCGGAAGCCGTCGCTCGCTGCACGCCGCCGGGGACGGTGACGCTCGGGGACTACCTCGCGCCGTCGCGCGTCATGGTCGCCCTCGCCGCTCGCCTCCGCAGGCTCGCCGCACCCTGGGGCGTGGGCTAGCTAGGTTTCCCCCGGTGAGGTGGGAGCCCTCGGCCCCATCGTCCGTGGCGATGCGGCCTCCCCTCGCCTCGCCGTCGACCGTCGACGGCTGCCCCGGGAGGTCTCGGCTCGTTGGGAGGCGAGCCTGTGGTTGGGAACGGGGCGGAGCAGCTGGCTCCGCCGCGGTCGCCGCCGCCATCCCCCACGGCTCCCAGACCGGTGGTGCCGCCATCCCCCACGGCTCCCAGGCCGGTGGTGCTCCGGTGGTCGAAGCCAGAGACGGGCGGCGGCATCGGCGGATCGGCCACAGCTTTGAACAATGCCCATCACTGTTGCTCCAGCTTAACAGACCCGACATGGCTGCACTCGTCTTCTTCCCTCGCGATTGTGCCATTGTCGGCAGCCTCTGTGGTCACTTCACAGTTCGCAAACAGTCATACTGAAAACAGCACACAACACAGCATTTTCAAACTCCGTGAGAAGATTCGCTTATAGCGGCATGGACAGAAGATGAATATTGCTCACGCAAACCTGCTCACTGGATCCAGGGGGAGTCCATTTTTCACGCCGCCTCGCCGGTGTGGTTGCGCTTTGCTCCCGTACCCGTCGTCTCCAGCACTCCCGCCGACCGCGCGCGGTGCTCGATTCGACGGATTTGGAAGGTATGCGGAGGTGCTCTTCAGCGAGAGCAGTGGTGCAGCCACCAGAAACCTCAGCTCAGGTCAAAACTAATCTCTTGTGCGGTGAGATTCACAGGACGCACCAACCTGTACCGTGGTCTAGGAAGCGACATGTGCCCCGGTTAGCCACCGTTACTCTGGTGGGCCAGACCTACATGGGTATGCTGTCTCTGTCACTGTATTCCTCAATTACTGGGGCGCGTACAACACTAAATTCTGACGGAACCATCAATCTCCACGCACCATGCAATGGTCCAGATAACAAGACCATCTGGTCACGGGACCCAAAACTGCATCCCTGAATTTTACTGGTATATAGACAGAATAGACTTAGAACTCTCTGTGTTAAGCGGACCATGGCCCAGTTTTACCCCAACATAGGTAACTGCATGTGAGTAATCTCCTAAAAATTGAAACTACATACGAGAACAGAGAAATAGGACCAGCATGCCGCACATTGCTGCAACCAAGAGGCAAGATCGAGATAGCGCAACAGTACGTGTGCAGTAGGCGATCCACTCGCGTGGTCCACGCATGAATTCTGGTGAGAGGTACTGTTAATCGATATCTATATATGAACAATTGAGTGATCGTTACTACAACTCCCTCTGTTTACCAATATAAGATTTTTAAGCTTTTAGTAGATTTATTTATGTTGGTATGTGTCTGGTCTAATTTTAGTGTGTAGATTTACTTAGTACTATGATATGTATCTAGTTCATTGTAAAATATCTAAAACTTTTTATATTTGTGAAAGGAGAGGGTATGTCGTAAATAGAAAATTTTCTCCGGAACAACTTGCAGTCAGACTTCCATAACTTTGATTACGATATGTATAAATCTGATAACTTTTGCTAGGTAAAAACAGAAAAGGCGTCAATTCAATTTGTAGTGAAAAAAAATCTCTATCACATAAAAGTCATGAAAAATCTTACAAAGATATGTGCATGAAAACTGAAAAGCAATTGATCCTTTCTAAGAAAATGTTGCCGATGTCCCGGAGGAGCAGCTAGGCAGGTGACCGGCGACCTTTCTTGGAAGGAAACCACGTCCTTTCTCTAATGAGAAATACAGTATTACAATATACCATGTCCTATGAATTAATGTATACACGCACGCTCTATCTTAAGAGCATCTTCAAGATATCAAATCTGAGAAATTGAACTGACACGGGTCTTAAGATTTACGAATTCACCACAAACGTCTTTTTTTTGACAATCAATACCACATATATTCATAATAATAAATAGTATATGGTAGAGATACACGAGCTGTCTCCAGCGATTACAATATAAAGTCTAAAAGATACTAGCAAATCTTCGAGATCTTCAAACTCTTTCTTCTTCCAAGCCATAATCTTGTACTTTTCTGGAGGCAGCCAAAGAGAGATAACAAACCATAGACCTGTAAATACCAACGAAGGTTCTCCCATAATTTTAATTTGAGCCGCAATGCCAAGGCTGCGTGCACGCGCGCAACCATTAAAGTAGTCAATCAGCATCGGCAAGAGTACCAACACCAGTATATCAGGGAATAAAAACCGATTTGTCTTGTCGACGTTGATGGAGAGCCGAGAGTACGAATCACCATTGTCGAGGACGTAGCAACCGGGACAAAAACTGCGAGGATAATCCTCCTCGCGGCAACCATGAGAAAAGATCCAAGATCGATCTGGCGAAACAAGATCTGAACATCGATACCTAGATAATTGTAATCTTTCAACACCACCATTGACATCGGGAAGGAGATCTCGTCGTTGAACGAAAGGCCAAAGATCACTTATTGCAGACGATGCCATCTCCATTGCGGGGAAACCAACAAGAAAACGACAATCAAAACGTCAATCCTATAGGTAACCCCTGGTGGGTTGAGTATCAGCGCCCTTCTAAGAACCGGATTGGTTCTCTGGAAACCACGTACTTATCATGTAATTAACATGGCCCCTGTACGTCAAAAAAAGCATGGCCCCTGTTAAAGTTAACACGCTCTAGCTGACTAGCTCTGACCGGTGCATACGTCCACGTCAGAATTGCACTGACTACGTGCCCTCAAAATCTTTAATCAATCAACGTGATGAGAGCTTATTTCATATGGATGGAACTAAACGTGCGCGAGCTGTATGAATTGCGGCGCTGATTTAAAAATGTGTAAAGACTTCAGGGTTGGAACTCGGGAGCCTCGAGCCATGCACGCATCATGCATGGGGCAGACACCGATTTTTTTAGCCATGCAGGACATGATGCATGGAGCTGTACCTGGCAAAACAAGTTTCAAATTATTTACCCCATAAGTCGTAATGACTCAGTACGTCGCCCTCTGAACTTAATGCCTGCTGCATATATTTGTATGCAGGATGATATTTTTGTTGCTTTCACTCCCTCCCGGGTCGCCCTCGCGTGGGGGTGGCTTCACGGGGCATCCAAACCCTAGGAGAAAAAAAAAATCTCGACCGACGGATCCATCTCTCCTGGCCACTGCCGCCGAAGGCAGAGGGAGTGAGCGTGTTCCCGATGCGCGGAGAGGCAGTGACCTAGTGGTATGCGGGGGTGAGACGGAGCATTATGTCTTGCTGGCGAGGCAAGGTGGTGTTGAGCCGGTGAGGCGACGTTGTGGCCAGGCTGGCGGCAGCGGTGGTGGTTAGCAGGCGCTCGCTTAGCCTCTGCGCACACGAGGGCTCAATTTGGGCCACATAGGCCCAATATGGGCAGTGGATGGTGGGTGTCGCGCATGGTTTGGTGTAGGCATGCGCTTTCGCAGCGGCCTGGCCAATGATGACTTGGCTTCTTCGTGTGGTGAGGCCTCCAGGGGCTATTGTGGCTGGCCATGGTGGCAACCGTGGCGCTAGCATAGATCAGTGGGGTTCTCGTGGAGGCAGGAGAAGAGGTGGCATGTGGTGGCTAATAAGTTTTTCTAGGTTTGGGGGATGGGGTTGCTAGTGAAAGACGTACTCCGACTATGACGGAGTCATGATGGCTGCATCTGCGGGTGTCGTGTTGTTGGTGGCGTTGATGGAGCAACCCTCACCTCTGTCCTAGGAATCCTCCAGGGGAAACCCTAGATCAGGTCTTCCTGGTCGTCAATGGAGGCGCCAAGCTATGCCAGGTGTCTTGTTCCCTCCTGAGTGCATCGTGTTTTGGATGTGAACCGATCATAGGGACATGCAGTGCGTGGAGGTGGGCGACGATCGTGGACAGTTGGTGTACTCTCCACATGCAAGGAGTATCGGATGAGCCACTTTGGTCTTGCTCGTTGACAGAATACATACGTTGACGTGCCCAGTCGAGCTACCGTAAGGTGGTCTAGTTAAGGACATGACACAGACTATTCCCCCCATTTTTTCATTTCATGGGGCTAGACCAATTTACCTGCTTTCTGGAACAGTCAGCTACCGCGAACATGCAAAGAGGAGTTTGATTCTTTCACAAGCGATCGTGGGCATTCATAGAATATAAGACTAATGGATGTTATAGGCGAACTAACACAATTACTGTTTCATATTGTTAATTTCCGGATCACTCGTACTAGAGCAGGCAAGGTTATCAGTCCCACGACCAGACATTGTTCCTCGTTGGACACAAACCATGTCCTTAAGTTGGAGAGGCGGGTGTCCACCTCTTTCAAGCATGTACTCTTCTTTCGGGCATGTCATCCCTCTTCGGCGTCGATGAGGTTGGCGGAAAGGCTCGTGGTAGATCAGGTCGATGTGATGGTTTTTGGTGAGTGCTGCGAGCGGGATTTCACTCAAGTAGCCTGGTTGTGTGGCTTATGTGTTCTGCTTTCAGACATCATGTATGTCAGTATGGTGTTTTAAGTATGGATTGCTGTTGTTTAGATTTTTGCCCGGTATCTTTTAAATAAATCGAGCAATGCGGGTCTCTGGACTTCTTTCATATAGCAGGAAATGCACTTTGGCTCATAGAAGCATATGCTCCTATTATGTGAATCCATATTTCAAAGTGTCAAAAAAATTCTAAACTAAATTTTTACATGTACATCTAGATATTTTATGTTGGTACACAAGTTTTCAAAAAACAAACTTTTTTTATGCCTCCTGTAAAAAAGACAAATTTTGATGCTGTAGCAAGACTACGTACAGGACTTTTTTTTGTCTTTTTTACACACCACACAAAACGTTGTTTTTCCATGAAAACTTGTGAACAAACATAGGATGTCACGATGTATACCAAAAATTTTATGTCAGATTTTTTTGACATTTTTAAAATTCTTTTTTTATTATTTTCTATAATGAGTGCATATGCACGGGTGTGCCAAAACGTCACCCCTCTCTCTTCAGCTAACATTCTTAAAAAAATCATGCACGCACCAAAACGGGCGCACGCAAGCTACTACTATGTACGAACGTTCGGAACGACGTGAGATGCACATGAACCTAGGTGACACGCTTAGTGGCACCCCATTAAGCTTAGACGGGCCCAGATTGAATATCCTATTTATGCATGGACTGGCAGCAGCATAGTGGATCCAGACAATAATTTGTCACCACAGGCCCGCTCTATCGAGATTTTTTTTTGAACAGAAAATGCCGCGAAGGGCAGAGAAGCTGCATTCACAAACAGGCAGGTACAAGATTACAACGAGACCCTTGTAGTCATCCACAACTATTTCTAGAAATTAAGGAAAAGGGCTTGTAAAATGCAAAAAGGACCCTAGGGCTAAAAGAAGAAAAGCAATCAGGCCCTTGGTGTCCTCCTCTGCCATTCGCCGGCAACCTCAAGGCAGTAGACGCGCCGAGGTCAGAGAAGACCCTGCTCGCTTGGTTCTCGACGCCAGCGAGTAACCCTTGCCTCCTGCCGCCTTCACATCTCCGGGGACGAACCACTTGGAAACGAAAAGGCGTCGAGCACCGGCGCAAGGATCCGGGAAAGCCTCTGATATGGAGGTTAACATCATCGGCCGCCATTCGATCAGAAAGGGCAGACGCGGGATAGCAGCTGTCGTCGCCAGGCCTCTGCTGGTGAACATCAACAAGAGCAGCTTGAGGAGCAGTGGAGTCGGCCTAGCAGGAAGGACTCACCGCCAGCTTGATTCTGTCACCATGATGACGTCGAAGAAGTCGAGAGAGGAACTGTCGCTTGAATCCCTGCTCCAAGAAAGAGACCCCTAGCGAAGAGGGGCCAGAGCTCCACCAGATCGAAGAAGAAGATGCCCCACCGCTCCTCCCTCCCTCACCACCGTGGCAGGTCAAGGGAAAGACGGTAGATAGATCGCTCTATCAAGATTATATGAAAATATTCGGAAAATGTTTTTTAGCTCTCGATTTTCAGTGATTCTTTTAAAAAGAATTATATTTATAAGTTTTAGAAGAAAACTGAAAAAAATCAGGACCTGGTCAATGACCTATCAACATGCAAAATCAAAAAGCTGAATTCTATGTATTATGAGCTACGCAAAATAACAAATTTGATAAACTTTAGAGATTTTAAAATATGCATACACACACGTTTGTTATCCTTGAGTAGCTTAGAATACGAAGTATTCAAAATTGGTAGTATGCATGTTTGCGAGATAAATAATTGTCTCATCCGGATTTGTTTGTTTAAGTTAAAACTCGCCACTATGGTTTCTGTTTCTTTAAAACAATATGATCAGTGGTGCCCAGAGCCGAAAATCTCCACTCTTGGCATGTCCATTATTAGTTCTTTTAATTATTTTTTTTTTAGAGAATCTTGTAATTATTCTGTCAACCGTAGACCTTATGTGTTAGGAATAATACATATCAAGTACTATATATATATATATATATATATATATATATATATATATATATATATATATATATAGGTAAATTAACTGGTGCTCCTAGGTGCCCGGGCAGCATACGTAGATACGTGTATTTCGTATTTGTAGTACACATACCTGAGGGTATACATACCTAAGTTACACATACCTAAGGTATATATGTTAGGTATGTGTAACTTGCATGTGTGTATGTTAAGTATGTAAATGTTAGGTATGTGTAACTTGTATGTGTATATGTTAGGTATGTAAACCTTAGGTATGTGTAATTTAGACACGTACACTCCAGGTATGTACGAAATACACGTTGGGTGCCCATGCTCCTAGTTGCCCCATTTGAGTTTCCTATATATACCCTCAGGTATGTGTAACTTAGGTATGTGTAACTTAGGTATGTATACCCTCAGGTATGTATATATATATATATATATATATATATATATATACCTAAGTTACACTATCGACACAAACTCCCCTCCTCAGGGGATGAACCATGGGCACAAGAGACTCCAAATCTCGGTCTTGATCCATGGTGGCCGAGATACAGCCGTCGTCCAAACCAAAATAGTTTGTCTTCACCTAAAAGGTTTGTCGAGGACGTGACATGGAGTGGCTGAAAAGTACGAGCGGGGAGAAGGAGACCTGCGGATACATAATCGTCGGCGTATCTCAACAAATCTCTTAAAGTATGGAGATATGGATTAAGCTAAATGAACTAAGCAGTGCTCATATCACACGCACCAAATCAACGTAATCTAAAGTGCCAGCACCTCAATCAACAACAGGAGGTTACAGATAATTGAATGATATGATGTGTGTCTCATAGACAAAACTTACTAGTTGTCAACGCCTTATCTGTTGCTATTGGTTGGTCAACAGGTCAAGTAAAAATTATCACATGGAAGAGCAAGAAGATGCCATGTCACTGACCATGGATGCACCTCATTCATTTGGACCTTTTTTTCTTCAGGAAACCATAGGCGAAATAGTAGTGCCTACTACAGAAAACTGCAAATGGAGGTTGAGCTATATGTGGCTCTTTATTTTTAAAAATTTGGAAATCATAGTTTTAATTTCAAAAAAAACTAAAAAAATCCTAGATGTAGCTAATGATGAAATCTACAAACATGCAAAATCTCAGAGTGAAATTATTAGTATTTTAGGATACACAAAAATGACAAATGTGTGGATCTGAGTATAGTGAATAGTGCATATTTCAAAACTATAAAACTTGACAAATTTTATCAGTTTTGTGTAGCCTACAATACAAAGAATCTCACATCGAGATTTGCATATTTGTAGATTTCACTATTGGCTACATCCAAAAAAAAAATCACAATTTTTAAAACTTAAAACTATGATTCTAAAAAAATTAAAATAAAGAGCAGCATGTACCTCGGCCTCCATTTATCCATTGTACGTACTACATGTTGATACCCTTATCAATGGTACAGAATATACACTAGACATTTAATAAATCCCCCACCCACCCACCCCCCACTAATTATCTATTGTTGTATGGATGGATTTGTAAGAATAATAGTGGTGATGGATAACAAGATTTGCTCCAAAATCTTGGAGTATAAAATAACTCTTGATTTTTGTGCAAATTATAAAGATACAGAAAAAAAATTGGGGATGGATTCTCTTTTGGATTCTTACTATACTTGGGTGTTAATAGACTGGCCCGTTCATTTTGAAATGTAGGCCTCTTACAGCAGAGCATGAGAAGGAAATGCCTCTTGGCCCAATAAGGCACTGTGGGCCCATAGCCCATCTCTCAGCCCATTCTCCCTTGCCTATTGTTCAGAGCTGACTCTCAGATTCAGAAGCAGCTGCTGCATCTCCATCACGGCCTCCGCCACTCGCCTATCGCCGCCGACGAGACCTCTCCTGGATACGCGCCAAGCTCCGCCGTTCCCTCGCCTTGCCGCTTCTAATCCCGGTCGCCCGATTGTCAAGCTGCCCCCGTTTGCTCCTCCCTCGGAACCTCTTGCTGCACCTCACAACTTGAAAAGGTAAGTATATCTTCAATGAAGAAGTAGCAATAGGTTCTTTAATGATCTGCGCATTTTAGCATTCTGCAAATTTGATGATGGAAAAAAGTGAATGAACATGCATTTTCATATCCTAATAGAAATCGAGGAATACATTGCAGCCTATTCCGACCACCAAGTGTTTGTGTTTATGTGCACACGGCTTTTGATAGTATTGTTTTTTCCTGTCCGTTCTAATCCACTGCTATACTAGTACTTGATGCTTGTCTGGAAAATTCTTCTGTGGGAAAATATAAAGAATAAACTGCAGCGTAATGTAGACGGTAGGCTCAAGCAGCTGGAGCGTAATGAGAACACAGTCTGATCAGCATTTCTATAATTTTCTCCTGAGAATTGGAAATGGTACTGAAGAAGTGTACTTAGTACTTACTGTTACTGGTATTTACATAACCACAAAGAGCAATATTTACATGGTGGGTGTGGTTTTTAAACTTCCCTGCCTTTGAAATGTAATGGGGAGCGGTTGAATTATCCCCAATTGCAGAGTTATACTTGTGCTTGCTCTGGCTGTTTCCAGCTTATTGATATACTATAAGATGTTCCTTAAAAAAAGATAACAAGCGGTGAGTCTAAAAATTAGAGCATTTCCTTGTTTTCAGAGTACTGAGAGTAGTTTCTTCATTAGTACATAACCTTACCTGGTCAGCTCACGATGAACAGTAGAGTCTGGTGTGTTCCCAAGTCACTAGCTAGAAAATTAGGCTGTACATTTTGTCACTTCATATGATCCACAATATCCATGAATCCTGGAGTATTTCGACACCTTGACCTTCTTGTCATTGTTACTACACTGGAGCTATGTTATTGTCATGCTATCTTGCTTGATCATCAAGCACATGCAGTTCGCCATAGTACAAGGCCTCACTGATCTGGAAATACAGATATTGGGCATTGTGGTGTGCCGTGATCATCTAAGCAACTGCCCTGTATTCTGGGTATTGATGATTCAAGGCCTCACTGATCTGTAGTCCTAATAAGGGTTGGCTCGTCGAGAGGCGCTGCGGCTTGGAGATGAGCTCCAGCAGCGAAGTGTTTTGTGCGACATCTAACTGTCTTGGCCTAGCTCTTTTACTAAGCTGTCTTATCCTCTTTTCAATATCTGAGTGTGTTCTACCCTGCACGAGAAGAATTGTTTACTGTTGTATTTTCCAGATAGAACAGATACAGTACCAAAACAAATGAATGTGTGTACCTTCATTCTTAGATAGATCGCAGATCGGTGCTAACTTCAATAGCACCTAGCAACATTTCACAGCCTTCATAAGGAAAAACCTCTAATTTGGAAAACTTAGTCTAGTCCCTAACAAGTTGGAAATTTTCAGTTCAGCCCAAAGCACCAGTGCCCGCACCATGGTTGATGGTCTCTTTTTTTTTGTCAAATGTCGCTTTTATTGAACTCATAGGTACGCGTCAAGGCAATACAAGCAAAATGTTTTTACACCCGGCCTTTGCCTATGTGGGATAGCCTACCCCAACTTGGAAAAAAGGCTTTGATGTTGTTGTTGCTTTGCATATGTGGGGTGCACACAGCCGATAAGAAAGACAACGAATAGAGTAAATGGCAAAAACATAGTCGTGCAAGACTGGAAGGGTACCTGAGTTGGTAGATGGCCGATCCGAAGATTATTTGTTATCTGTGTGGGTTAAAGACATGCTTAGACACCTGCTCCATTCGCATACACACCGTTGTAAACAGCTTGTGCTATTCATGTCTCTGAAGAGTGGGCCGAGCAAGCATGTACACTGGTAGATGGCCTACAACGGAGATAAATTTTTACTATTAAAAACCATGTCATTTCTACAAGTCGCAGCGACCAGATTAAGTCTTCTGCTCCCACCCGAATGAAGATTCTACAGTTGCGATCAATTTTCTCAACCAATTGCAAAAAAAAGCTCTATTTCCAAGACGGATACAAGTCTGAAGCCACCTGAATGACTGGCCATATAGAACGGCCAAACTTGTAATGGAAGAACAAATTTAATAGTCCCATCTTAGGAAAAAACAGTTTGTGCTTCCTGACCAATTGCTTTGCAAGCTTAAGCATGGTTGATGGTTTCGTAACCATGTGAGGTGGATAATTGTCTTGCAATGGTGCAGGAAAAATGGATGACTCTGCAGCAAAAAAATAAAGAGCAACCACTTGGTATTATGACCACCGAATCAATGTCGAGGGAATCGTTATCTGGTAGCTGCTCGGTTGGCTGGCGAGTAGGGGATTAATAAGCTAATCGGCCAGTTAATCAGTTTATCGTCTACTCAGTGACCCTCTGAGCGGGGATTCGGCGGGCCAGTTAACTCTTCGATTGGCCGATTTTTTGATTATGGACGAACAAACAACTAGCAACATATTGATCATCACTATTAATTCAGAACCAGAATTAATATTAACATACTGTATTACTTAGATTTCAACTTTGCCTTGTATTTTTTTGTCTTTATTCATCTCAGCATTGCATCGAGTGATATGACCACAAAAGTTTATCCCGAGAAAGTTTTTCGCAAAAAACAACAATAACAACTAGCTAACTCTTAACACACTACATTTTTTTGGTACCATGTGGTTTACCCATGTCAACTGTCATCAACAAACTTTGTTTCCTCATTACTATTTGCTTCTTATACAAAATGTATGCATAATGCAGAATCTCGTGGCTTTGGGACAACCAACCGCAACAATATGTATGCTACCTACCAACTGGTACAACTAAATCTTGGATATGTTGAGATAATTTACCACAACCTTGGCCAGTACTACAATATTGGTTCATAAATAGATTTCGAGGAACTTTATAGTAAAGGAACACAAAGTTCTCAAGCCCAACAATGAAAGCGGAAAAATGTTGCCAAAGTCATATGTATCAGCATCAATCGATATGTGCATGTTGCGATATAGGCAGTGTATGTAGGACCGAGAGGCATCGGTAATCTAGTGGCGATAGTTCCATGATAATAGGATCCAAGATAACGCTCCAATGTGACAGGGGATGAGTATGATCTTATAAGGGGACTGGTTGGGGTGGTGCACGTAATCGTTTAGGCAACTTCCTTGGGCTTTGTGTCAATGTTTCTGGGCCTCATTGATCTGGCGCCACTTGAGGCGTTGGCTTGTGGGGAAGCACTGATGCTTGACATAGACTCGCCGCAGCCGAGATTCTAGGCAATGTCCACCTGACTTAGCGTGATTCGCTGCCACCCCTCCGTTCTTATCGGGCGAGGTGTAAGGAATTGCACGAGGCCGCTCTCGGTTAGAACCAAAAAAAATACTTGGATTTGGCCCAGGGATTTCTAACACAGGCGCACAGCACTAACATAAGACAAAGAACACGATGTCATTCTTGTTTATTCTGATGGCTTGTACGGCACTTTGCTTTATTGTGTCTCATATACATGGTGCTCATGACCATACAAACTCCAAACCGCATGCTACGGATTATATGTTTGATTTTCAATAATATAAAAATTATGTCACTTCATTACATCGTCAATTCATAACACAACTTATTATTCTTGTGTGAACCTTGGAGGTTATGGCAGCTTGACATCAGTCAGCAGTTATGATTCTACCTGTTTCCCAGCTTCATCTTACTTTATACTGATTCCTCCTTTTGGCTTAGCTCCTGAATGGGTCTTCTCAGCATCATCAGAAAAATCAAGCGCAAGGAAAAGGAGATGCGGATTCTCATGGTGTAAGCATCACGTTCCAATCATTTTCCCCTTTTTTCCAGATTCACATCCAAATGTACCATTATTCTTGATTATCCTGTTGAGGTGCGATGCTTTCTTGACTTTCTAGGTTTGTGCCATTCAGTCCTTTGTTCTTCTTGATTTATTTCTTCCCATGTAAATTTTACAGTGGCCTGGACAACTCGGGTAAGACAACTATTGTGCTCAAGATAAATGGAGAGGACACCAGTGTCATTAGCCCTACACTTGGCTTTAATATCAAGACCATCCAGTACCAAAAGTATGTACTGTATGCATTGTTTGTTTATCAAGTTGAAGATGCCTGAACAAAAACGATTGTTTCAGCTGATGTTATATTTGATCATTCCAATTCTGAAATGCCACTTGTCTTGGAGAAATTGCATATTAGTTTCAGCACATCATAGATAGTACTAATTTTCATATCATCTTGTCAGTTATTTCTATGTGATATCATACTTCTTAACTATTGCAACTATACCATCCATTCTGTTATGCCAAAGGACAAGGGCAACCTAGCCTTGTAGTTTCATCAGATAGTTAAGGAATAACTTTGCACTGTGAGCTTGTTATTTGGAGGTTCAGTGATTCTTCAGAATTAATGCTAGCGGAGAGTATTGATGATCCCGTAGTATTCAAGGTGTACAGCAATAGCTTATGGAAAAGCTCATTGTCCAAGGAACTAAGACAGGCAGATGTCTGTAGATATTGTTTGCTAGTTTTGTGAGTTTTATTGGTCCACGAGCATCAAGGTATACGTTGGCATGGATGTTTTCAATGGCCAAATGCTTGCTTTGACCAAAATTTTGACAGCTTCTTAATGCCCATCAGTCATGAATCCTGATTGCCAAAATTCATTGAGTAGAGTCATGGGGAACCGCCAAGGTTTTTGACAAGGTGATCGTGGCAGGTACTCGCTGAACATATGGGATGTCGGGGGACAGAAGACCATCCGTTCATATTGGAGGAACTACTTCGAGCAGACTGACGGCCTAGTTTGGGTGGTTGATAGCTCTGATGTCCGAAGGCTGGATGATTGTCGTGCTGAGCTCCACAATCTCCTGAAAGAAGAGGTAAACTGCATAGCCAATCAAGGCATAACTTGTTGCATTTTTGCTTCGAACAGTTTTTAGCTGGAAACTAGCAATAAAGAATGGCTGCTGTTGGTTGTTTCGATAAAGAAATAGCTGCTGTTCAGTGTTCCTTAATTTATGCATTATCTTGTTCAATTATTCAGGTGTAGATCTTGTGATGTGATGTAGTCCTAACTTGGATAAAGAATAGCTGTTGCTCAGTGTTCCTTGATTTATGCATTATCTTGTTCAATTATTCAGGTGTAGATCTTGTAAAGTGATCCTTGAATATTTTGTTACAGAGACTAGCTGGATCATCGTTGTTAGTGTTTGCAAATAAACAAGACATTCAGGGCGCTCTGAAGCCTGATGAAATCGCCAAGGTAAAACTCTATTCTAGCATGGATGATTTAGATTCACCAGATGGACATGTTTTTGTTAGTCAAAATAGCTCCTAGATTATTTCAGCATCTTTAAATATATCAGTATCTCAGAAGGCAATGCTGCGAGTTTTGAGTTAATTTCACTTTTGTGGTGGATTTCAGGTTCTGAACCTTGAAGTGATGAACAAGGACCGGCACTGGAAGATCGTGGGGTGCAGCGCCTACAGCGGCGAGGGTCTGCTCCAGGGTTTCGACTGGCTTGTCCAGGACATCGCCTCACGCATCTACGTCCTCGACTGAAACAAACATATCAGTAGATGTATAAAATCTCTGCTTTGAACGGGATGCAGATTTTCATCTGTAAATTATGTTGCAGAGCATTACGACTGCCATCAGTAGGATGGTCAATCTTATACTCTGAATGGGATGAAGATTGTCTATATGTACAAGTTGCATCATGCCTAGTGCTATGAATGACTTGCGCCATCTCTGAATGGGATGCAAATTGATGCTGAAGCATTTACGTTTGCAAATTGTTTCTAAATTGTTTCTAAAAGCAAATCAACCTATGTCCTCAACTGTGATGGGTTTAGAGATGATGATTCAGTCATAACAGAAGGCAAATTGCGCCCATCAAAGAGAACAATATCAACACAGATGCATAATAATTCAACAGAGATGAATAGAGTTGCATGATGCCATCTCAGAGGAACATGATTCACAAAACAGAAAGCAACCAATTGATGCACAAACAAAGAGTGATTTTCATCTCGAATTCCCACTTGATTTCATTCATTGATTCAAAGGTAAACATAGTTCCAACACATCACATCCCGATCCGATCCAAGGAAGGAAAGGGATTGCATCTCGAAACGACCGACACAGACAGACATGACTCTTAGACTCGACTTGATCGATCTTCTTCCTGGCGGAACCAGAACCAGAACTCAAAGTTACTTTGTCACCCAAACCACTCGAGCTCCCGATCAAAAACACGACACCGACAACAGACACAGCAGAAACCAGTAACAGGACCGACCGATGATAAACTAGGGATAACTTGAAGACGAGATGACTGGCCGAGATAGCAGGCCCCAGCGCTCAGTTCCAGCGGTCGCCGCCGCCGCCACCGCCACCGTAGCCGCCGCCACCGCCGTAGCCTCCGCCGCCGCGCTGGCCGCCATAGCCACCGCCGCCGCCGCCCTGGCCGTAGCCGCCACCACGGTCGCCGCCGTAGCCACCACCACCGCGGTCACCGCCGTAGCCGCCACCGCCGCCGCCGTAGCCGCCGCCGCCACCTCCGTAGCCGCCTCCGCCGCGCTGGCCGCCGTAGCCGCCTCCGCCTCCGCCCCCACCGCCGGAGCGGCGGGACTGGGCCTCGTTGACGGTGATGTTGCGGCCGTCGAGCTCCTTGCCGCTCATGGCCTCGATGGCGTTGCGCATGGCCTCGTCGGTAGCGAAGGTGACGAATCCGAAGCCGCGGGAGCGGCCCGTCTCGCGGTCGTTGATGATCTGCACCACGGATCAGAACAATTAACATCAGATCCGACGCAGAAAACACAGATCTACGGCGTAAACATCGTCTACGGCATGGAAATCGACCAGATCTGGAAGGAGCAGACCGAGAGGGGAAGATCGGAGGTGGGTAAACATACCTTAGCGTCGAGGATCTCGCCGTACTGGCTGAAGGCCTGCTCGAGGCCGCGGTCGTCGGTGGCCCAGGCGAGCCCGCCGACGAAGCACCGGTACTCCGCGCCGCCGTCCGCCATCTCACTCTCCCACGAACTACTAAGGAAACCCTAACTAGGCTAGGCTAGCTACTCTCGGACCCGAACCAGAACCGAACCGGAAGGGGAGGAGAAGCCAACCCCGAGAGCGATGAGGAGGAGGGGGCTGCCGCGGGAGGGGGTTTTATAGCGGTAGGTGGCCGTCCTGATCGGATCCGACGGTGGCCCGCGCGAGCGCAGGATAGGGATTGGGGTTGGTGTGGGGCCCGCGTGGCAGTGGGTTGCGTCTCGGGATTTGGGGGAATATGCCCAAGTGGGGGTGGGTTGGTGGGGTGGGGTTTTGCGAGATATTTTGCTCTTCACGCCGGGCCAGCCATACCCTGCCTGACACGCGTCCGGGCTTCTTCGCCTCCAAGGAACCTGAGAAGGGAATTCCATTTTCTCAAGCAAATATTTATTTTGTCTGTACTAATAATAACAACAATTTAATTTTTCAGATCTGCTGCTGCTCATTTCTTTTCTTTCTCAGCCATTTTCTATCAAGCAATACATAAGATTGGTTCAGTTTATATGAAAAATGTGACACAACGGTTTCTGCTTACAACTCACAACCAACCACAATGGCAAAATCGGGCTTGCAAATATCTCAAATGCTTTCTCCATAAGCTTCCTAGCCATCCTTGTGAATTATGAAAAAACCAAGTTGTTCATAGCCGGTGGGGTGGACAACCGGCTTCACAAACGCGGTCAACCTTGGATAGATGACGATGGCAAGGTAGTAGCATCGTTCAAGGACACTAAGATCGTTGCAAGACCCAAGCATCCCAAAAAAAAGAATGCCAAAACCAATTCTCATGATTCCCACGGCTTCAAGGATCATAGTTAAATCATTTTTACGTCTTTCAAACGCAGCACAGTTTCTTCCAACTTCAATGCATACAATAGACTGAGCCAAGCATGGAAAACCAAGAGTTTTTTGTAAGATAGAAGACGTGTCTTCAACATTCGAAGATCTCAACTACTCTAAGCCCAAGACTTTGACAATTGCAACCGTAGAGCTCTTGACTGGCGCCCCCACGCCTAAACATGTTTTATGTCCTTGTGCGGCCCAATAGCTTGGGTGGCGCCCCCACGCATACACTTATCGGACGAGCGGCGGGATTTTGCGAGCAAGGAAGGGCGCAATTTGCACGATTGGTGGGGCGGAAGAGCTACCGGCGCGAGGCAGAGGATGTTTTCACAACGAGGCGGAGGAGATCGTCGGGCCGGTGCAGGATGATGCGATCGGAGCGGGGCGGGGACGAGCTGGTCGCAGTGGAGCGGGGGAGGTGGTCGAAGTAGGGAGAAAATGGTTGGTCTACGCCATTTCTGCAGAGCCTGATGCCAGAGCTTGCTCCTCTTCCCGCAGTGGCACCGTCGACAACGATGTGGACGCCCTTCACACGAGAAATCCTCCCGCTCTCCCGATGCGTGTGTGTTGGTGCGACAGATTACAAATAAATGTTGACTTGCTGCTGCTGGGCAGTGCTGACCGTTAGATAGGAAATTAACCATGGATTTGGAGCATTCGGGCGTAGCGTGGCCTGCCCACATCGAGGCACTGGATCTCAGTCCACCACCGCCTAGCAGGTGTATGAGCAGGAGCAGGAATACGTGTTCGTTTTCCATGCTAGTTTGTCATTCTATGAACTTTAAGTTTTAAGTGCTAATTATCATTCTAGATGCAGCTGAATCAAATTTAGTTCGTCTCATCTCTCAAACCAAACGGCCGACGAACCTATTTCATTCCAATTTATTTTAAATTCCAACTGAACATAAGAGTTAAACAAACCCATTCCTCTTAAATGGAACCATTACGTTACTTCATTCCCAGACCAAACACACCCGAAGTGTCATGCACTACCTTTTGCTCTCTATGTGAATATGTATAAGATGTTTTAGGTACTTTTAAAATAAAATAGATATAAAATAAAGTGAACCTACATACTAAAAGTAGATTAGATACAAATTAAAATGGCTGAATCAAAGAAATTGCCTCAACGTCTTACATGTCTAGAGTACATTTTGTTCCTTCATCCAAACATATTTTTCCTGACTTTACTTTTTTTGGAAGGGAGGCTGTGACTGGCTGTGGTAGCAAAGTCTGGGGACTAGTAGCACAGGGGGCGCCAATCCCCATGCACAAGGCACGATGGCCCACATGACGTGGCGCGGGCCCGAGCTTACCCTTTCTATGGCGCAGAAGCTCTTAAAATATCCTGGTCTTGGAAATGACCGCCGTGCCCCTCCCCATTACAGCCTTCCAGCAGCGTGAAACGAACGCTCGATTCTTTTGCTCCCCAAAGTAGATAAGTTCGGATTAGCTTGGTGATGTGTCACATGGCGTCGTTTTCTTCTTCTGATGGACGCTTGCTTAGATCTAAAGCACGATCAAATCCGCGTACCGAATGACACTTTCTTTTCCAAAAAAAATTGTGGTAATGGATGGTGACCTGCACCACGAAACTGGTCTCTCAGGCAAGGAATAGAATTTCTTTCTCGAGGTGCGCTTCAGGATAATCGTTGCAGGAAACGAATGATCCGTTAGTGGATGGGCGAGGAAAAAATACGGGAATGGGAGGCAAAAATGAGGTCCCACCGAGACTTGAACTCGGGTTACAAGATTCAGAGTCTTGTGTCCTAACCACTAGACCATGGGACCATTTGATGAAAACGAATGCGTTTAGGATTTTTTATACGTTACAAGCAGAGCCACTGATCAAACACTCGACTGTGAGTCTCCCTCGACCATTCTGACCAACATCAATCTTCAGATGTCATTTGCTGACCATCAGTAGTATGAAACATGTTCCACGCGCGGCGCCACGGGTTTAGTTGGATTAGCTCCTCCTAACGAGTCTAGCTAGCCAGGTTATGGTAGGCGGCCCAGAACTCAACATCTGCCGCAGGTTGGCGAGTTCTTGGGAATTTTCAGCCAGATTCAGACTTCATTCCTCGTGATCAACCGTGCCTTGCGCCATGCAGGTCAGACTCAGACTACTGAACCCATGCGAAGGGGATGAGACACCATCATACAAGACACATTTTCCATGGGCATTCAGATTTTTTTACATATATAAGAAGGCTAAATAGACAATACTATTTTTTCGATAAAGAATACTACGACATATATAAGGATCAATACTATGACTCTTGGATAATATTCTGTTCTGTCCTGGTCATTTATATATTGTTTCTTTCTATCCGTCTAATCTTGATCCTACCAGGCTGATCCTATTGATCCTCTTTGCAAAGTATTTGGAAAACTGAGAGGAGGATCACATGAGCGGCACTGCGCATGTCGATCATATACAAGGCCTAGGTAAGGTACCCTGTGTAAAATAAGCTTTCTGCTAACTGGAATGACACCGTCTATCTAGCATGAGAAGCGGTCTCACAGTATCACTCCCGCTGCGGACCTCTCTTTTGTGCGCGGATAGCAATTTTCTTGGGTTACAACTGATGAACCCTCAATTCTATGGGCCTTTTCCTAGAGCCACTGCTTGGTCGGCCATTGTTTGCCTCCAATATTCCAGACTACGGGTAGATTGATTTTACGTTTGGAAATCCCAAGTCTTGAATAAGAGCAGGTAGGAGGCATTTATACAATGGATATCCCTGAACTTCTCACTTTTCTTCATGTGATTTTCATGACATCCATGAAACACTCACTAGTCTTCATGTCATTGCCATTCATCTATTCATTTCATGAACTTTCCGCCACTCTTTTCTCTTGTTCATTCTTTAACAGGAAACAAAACATGGACGCACAATGGTCACATGATTTTGCAATGCGTCTTGCATGACAAAACTGAAGATACATTTCTGAATAACTTGCTCTACACTTATCACATACATGTTCAACTAACCAACGTTATATATATAGTACCACATATACTTGCCCACCTTAAGATTAGGATGTGAAAGGTACAATAATGTCACATGAGTTCAGGAATGTTTTCTTCAAAGGTAGTTTGAATCTTCAGAATACTCGGAGACATTAGAGGAAAACAAAGGATCCTGGTTTTACAAGATTCCGAGTCTTGTGTCTTAACCACTAGACCATGGGACCATTTGATGGACACGAATGGTCGGGGTGCTGTCCGGTGCCCCACGGCGGGTGGCGAGTCGACGTGAGGTGTTTACTCTGCTGCTGCGTGTGAAGGCTGGAGCGGCGGCTTCGGGACGTGGAGGTTTCTACTGCTCTGCCCTGGCCGTGCGGGCGGCAGGGCACGACTGTGTGGGCGGCCGTGGGGCGCCTCCTGGAGCACCGTGGCTTTGTGGCATGGTTGGCTTCGTGTGGCGGCGGCGGCGAGTTGCAAAGCGAGCGCTATTTCTTTGCCTTCGTGGATAGGCTTCTACGACTTGGGTTTTGATGAACTCCGCATGAAAGCACTGCATCCACTTCGGTTGGTGCTGGCGATGTTGGCGTCCTCGGACGCCGTGTTACCACCGGAATTTAGCCAGAGCAGGAGGTGGGCCGTGACCGAAGATGGGCTTAGAAGACATGTATATTGAAGTGTCTCTGAACCGGCCTTGTGCGGGAGTTTGGGCTAGATTGCCCGTGTATCTGTAAATTATAGTAGGTTACGTGTCGGTTAGATTTAAGAGATAGAGTATAGCTCGTACACGATTAGGATTATTCCTAAATTAGAAAGTCCATGGACTATAAATATGTATCTAGGGTTATTGAGAAGGAGGACGATCACGTTCACAACAAATCAATCTAGGCGCATCGCCACCCCTTGTTTCGAGGGTTTCTCCCGGGTAAGCAACATGCTGCCTAGATCGCATCTTGCGATCTAGGCAGTATTCGTTTATTCGTTGTTGGTGTTGCTCGTGCTGAAGCCTTTTTTATGGCGATTAACACCCTTATCGTAGATGTTTCGGGGCTGGCGTCGATGATTTCATGATATACTTGCTTAGCTACGCTACCCCTCGATATCTAGCTACCCTTACACCTATTTTAGGTGTAAGGGCAGCATCTTGCTTGTTCTTTATTTAGTAGATCTAATCCGTTATAGTTGCTCCTTGTTCTTCAAGGATTGGTTTGATATCCGCATGGTTAGGCCTTATAAACGGGTTGAACGATCCGGTAGTGCGTAAGGTGTGGTTTATTAAGCCCTAGAGGGATTGTTCCGGGGATCAACTTCATGTTGGTTTTTAGGCCTCTTTAGGGCTGGTTTTCCATCATCTTACGTATCTGCTAGGCTCAACTACGCGTAGTATGTTCCGATTATGCGGTGAAAACCCTAGACTATCGTAGATTAGTTTAGCTTGATATCGATATAGCATGATCCCCATGTCATTATAAATCTAACATGAACCATGGGGCAATCGGCTCTTTGAGCCGATCCACAGGGCAACCTAAGAGCCGATCGGGGCTCGTATTTAATGTTTACGTGTTTGCCATGCAGGAAACTAATCGAGGCAATCCATCACCTTCCTGACCAGGTATAGGTCAGGTGGCATGCCCTCGCAAACACCAGGACGTGTGCCAGAGGCATTGTGGGCCGTTGCCCGAGGGACCAGGGTCCACCGCAGTCCTGGTGAAGGAGATATGCCCTAGAGGCAATAATAAAGTGGTTATTATTTATATCTTTATGTTTATGATAAATGTTTATATATCATGCTATAATTGTATTAACCGAAACATTAGTACATGTGTGATATGTAGACAACAAGAAGTCCCTAGTATGCCTCTTAAACTAGCTTGTTGATTAATGGATGATTAGTTTCATAATCATGAACATTGGATGTTATTAATAACAAGGTTATATCATTATATGAATGATGTAATGGACACACCCAATTAAGCGTAGCATAAGATCTCGTCATTAAGTTATTTGCTATAAGCTTTCGATACATAGTTACCTAGTCCTTATGACCATGAGATCATGTAAATCACTTATACCGGAAAGGTACTTTGATTACATCAAACGCCCTCTGCGTAAATGGGTGGTTATAAAGGTGGGATTAAGTATCCGGAAAGTATGAGTTGAGGCATATGGATCAATAGTGGGATTTGTCCATCCCGATGACGGATAGATATATTCCGGGCCCTCTCGGTGGAATGTCGTCTAATGTCTTGCAAGCATA
>NC_061512.1:9247135-9349466 GCF_022539505.1 Lolium rigidum | reverse complement strand
TTTTGTTTTTGTTTGAATAAATTGGATTACATCATGCTTGTGTGGGAGAGAGACACGCTCCGCTGGTTCGTATGAACACATGTGTTCTTAGCTCATAATATTCATGGCGAAGTTTCCTCTTCGTTAAATTGTTATATGGTTGGAATTGGAAAATGCTACATGTAGTAATTGCTATAATGTCTTGGGTAATGTGATACTTGGCAATTGTTGTGCTCATGTTTAAGCTCTTGCATCATATACTTTGCACCCATTAATGAAGAAATACATAGAGCATGCTAAAATTTGGTTTGCATAATTGGTCTCTCTAAGGTCTAGATAATTTCTAGTAAGGTGTTTGAACGACAAGGAAGACGATGTATAGTCTTATAATGCTTGTAATATGTCCTTTATGTGAGTTTTGCTGTACTAGTTCATACTTGTGCTTGCTTCAAACAACCTTGCTAGCCTAAACCTTGTATCGAGAGGGAATACTTCTCATGCATCCAAAACCTTGAGCCAAACAACACCATGCCATTTGTGTCCACCATACCTACCTACTACATGGTATTTCTCCGCCATTCCAAAGTAAATTGCTTGAGTGCTACCTTTAAAATTCCATCATTCACCTTTGCAATATATAGCTCATGGGACAAATAGCTTAAAAACTATTGTGGTATTGAATATGTAATTATGCACTTTATCTCTTATTAAGTTGCTTGTTGTGCGATAACCATGTTTACTGGGGAACGCCATCAACTCATTGTTGAATTTCATGTGAGTTGCTATGCATGTTCGTCTTGTCTGAAGTAAGGGCGATCTACACTGAGTTGAATGGTTTGAGCATGCATACTGTGAGAGAAGAACATTGGGCCGCTAACTAAAGCCATGTTCCATGGTGGAAGTTTCAGTTTTGGACAAACATCCTCAAATCTCTAATGAGAAAAGAATTAATTGTTGTTGAATGCTTAAAGCATTAAAAGAGGAGTCCATTATCTCGTTGTCTATGTTGTCCCGGTATGGATGTCTAAGTTGAGAATAATCAAAAGCGAGAAATCCAAATGCGAGCTTTCTCCTTAGACCTTTGTACAGGCGGCATAGAGGTACCCCTTTGTGATACTTGGTTAAAGCATATGTATTGCGGTGATAATCCAGGTAGTCCAAGCTAATTAGGACAAGGTGCGGGCACTATTAGTACACTATGCATGAGGCTTGCAACTTATAAGATATAATTTACATGATGCATATGCTTTATTACTACCGTTGACAAAATTGTTTCATGTTTTCAAAATCAAAGCTCTAGCACAAATATAGCAATCGATGCTTTTCCTCTATGAGGACCATTCTTTTACTTTTATTGTTGAGTCAGTTCACCTATTTCTCTCCACCTCAAGAAGCAAACATTTGTGTGAACTGTGCATTGATTCTTACATACTTGCTTATTGCATTTGTTATATTGCTCTGCATTGACAACTATCTATGAGATATACATGTTATAAGTTGAAAGCAACCGCTGAAACTTAATCTTCTTTTGTGTTGCTTCAATGCCTTTACTTTGAATTATTGCTTTATGAGTTAACTCTTATGCAAGACTTATTGATGCTTGTCTTGAAGTGCTATTCATGAAAAGTCTTTGCTTTATGATTCACTTGTTTACTCATGTCATACACATTGCTTTGATCGCTGCATTCACTACATATGCTTTACAAATAGTATGATCAAGATTATGATGGCATGTCACTCCGGAAATTATCTTTGTTATCGTTTTACCTGCTCGGGACGAGCAGAACTAAGCTTGGGGATGCTGATACGTCTCCAACGTATCGATAATTTCTTGTGTTCCATGCCACATTATTGATGTTATCTACATGTTTTATGCACACTTTATGTCATATTCGTGCATTTTCTGGAACTAACCTATTAACAAGATGCCGAAGTGCCGCTTCCTGTTTTCTGCTGTTTTTGGTTTCGTAAATCCTAGTAACGAAATATTCTCGGAATCGGACGAAATCAACGCCAAAGTTCCTATTTTCATCGGAAGCATCCAGAACACCGGGAAGGACCGGAGGGGGCCACAGGGCCACCAAACCCTAGGCTGGCGCGGCGAGAGGGGGGGCCGCGCCGCCCTATGGTGTGGCCCCCCTGTCAGCCCTCCTGCGCCGCCTCTTCGCCTATATAAAGCCCCTGGATCGAAAACCCGATACCAATTGACGAAACCCACGAAACCTGCCGCAGCCGCCGCCATCGCGAAGCCAAGATCCGGGGGACAGGATCTCTGTTCCGGCACCCTGCCGGAGCGGGGAAGTGCCCCGGAAGGCTTCTCCATCGACACCGCTGCCATCTCCACCGCCATCTTCATCACCGCTGCTGCTCCCATGAGGAGGGAGTAGTTCTCCATCGAGGCTCGGGGCTGTACCGGTAGCTATGTGGTTCATCTCTCTCCTATGTGTTTCAATACAATAATCTCATGAGCTGCCCTACATGATTGAGATTCATATGATGATGCTTGTAATCTAGATGTCATTATGCTAGTCAAGTGAGTTTTACTTATGTGATCTCCGGAGACTCCTCGTCCCACGTGTGTAAAGGTGACAGTGTGTGCACCGTGTGGGTCTCTTAGGCTAGATTTCACAGAATACTTATTCACTTTGAATGGCATAGTGAGGTGCTTATTTATATCTCTTTAAGATTGCAATGTGTTTGTATCACAATTTATCTATGTGCTACTCTAGTGATTTGTTATTAAAGTAGTTTATTCCTCCCGCATGTGTGCAAAGGTGACAGTGCGTGCACCGTGTTAGTACTTGGTTTATGCTATGATTATGATCTCTTGTAGATTATGAAGTTAACTATTGCTATGATAATATTGATGTGATCTATTCCTCCTACATATGCATGAAGGTGACAAGTGTGCATGCTATGCTAGTACTTGGTTTAGTAGCGTTGATCTATCTTACACTAAAGGTTACTTAAACATGAGCATTATTGTGGAGCTTGTTAACTCCGGCATTGAGGGTTCGTGTAATCCTACGCAATGTGTTCATCATCCAACAAAAGTGTAGAGTATGCATTTATCCGTTCGTTATGTGATCAATGTTGAGAGTGTCCACTAGTGAAAGTGTAATCCCTAGGCCTTGTTCCTAAATACCTTGCGTTACTACTCGTTGCGTTACTACTGCTGTGTTACTACTGCTACATTACTACTGCTTGTTTACTGTACTACTGTGTTACTACTGCTACAATACCACCACCATCAACTACACGCCAAGCACTTTTCTGGCATCGTTGCTACTGCTCATACTTATTTATACCACCTGTATTTCACTATCTCTTCGCCGAACTAGTGCACCTATTTGGTGTGTTGGGGACACAAGAGACTTCTTGCTTTGTGGTTGCGGGGTTGCATGAGAGGGATATCTTTGACCTCTTCCTCCCTGAGTTCGATAAACCTTGGGTATCCACTTAAGGGAAACTTGCTGCTGTTCTACAAACCTCTGCACTTGGAGGCCCAACACTGTCTACAGGAAAGGAGGGGGAACGTAGACATCACGGCCCAATGTTCTTCTCTCACAATATGCATGCTCAAACCATTCAACTCAGTGTAGATCGCCCTTACTTCAGACAAGACGAACATGCATAGCAACTCACATGAAATTCAACAATGAGTTGATGGCGTTCCCCGATAAACATGGTTATCGCACAACAAGCAACTTAATAAGAGATAAAGTGCATAATTACATATTCAATACCACAATAGTTTTTAAGCTATTTGTCCCATGAGCTATATATTGCAAAGGTAAATGATGGAATTTTAAAGGTAGCACTCAAGCAATTTACTTTGGAATGGCGGGAAAATACCATGTAGTATAGGTAGGTATGGTGGACACAAATGGCATAGTGGTGGCTCAAGTATTTTGGATGCATGAGAAGTATTCCCTCTCGATACAAGGTTTAGGCTAGCAAGGCTTATTTGAAACAAACACAAGGATGAACCGGTGCAGCAAAACTCACATAAAAGACATATTGAAAACATTATAAGACTCTACACCGTCTTCCTTGTTGTTCAAACTCAATACTAGAAATTATCTAGACCTTAGAGAAACCAAATATGCAAACCAAATTTTAGCATGCTCTATGTATTTCTTCATTAATGGGTGCAAAGCATATGATGCAAGAGCTTAAACATGAGCACAACAATTGCCAAGTATCACATTACCCAAGACATTTATAGCAATTACTACATGTATCATTTTCCAATTCCAACCATATAACAATTTAACGAAGGAGAAACTTCGCCATGAATACTATGAGTAGAAACCAAGGACATATTTGTCCATATGCTACAGCGGAGCGTGTATCTCTCCCATAAAGTGAATGCTAGGATCCATTTTATTCAAACAAAACAAAAAACAAAAACAAACCGACGCTCCAAGAAAAAGCACATAAGATGTGATGGAATAAAAATATAGTTTCAGGGGAGGAACCCGATAATGTTGTCGATGAAGAAGGGGATGCCTTGGGCATCCCCAAGCTTAGACGCTTGAGTCTTCTTGATATATGCAGGGGTGAACCACCGGGTGCATCCCCAAGCTTAGAGCTTTCACTCTCCTTAATCATGTTGCATCATACTCCTCTCTTGATCCTTGAAAACTTCCTCCACACCAAACTCGAAACAACTCATTAGAGGGTTAGTGCACAATATAAATTGACATATTCAGAGGTGACACAATCATTCTTAACACTTCTGGACATTGCATAATGCTACTGGACATTAGTGGATCAAAGAAATTCATCCAACATAGCGAAAGAGGCAATGCGAAATAAAAGGCAGAATCTGTCAAAACAGAACAGTTCGTATTGACGAATTTTAAAATGGCACCAGACTTGCTCAAATGAAAATGCTCAAATTGAATGAAAGTTGCGTACATATCTGAGGATCATGCACGTAAATTGGCGTAATTTTCTGAGCTACCTACAGGGAGATAGACCCAGATTCGTGACAGCAAAGAAATCTGGAACTGCGCAGTAATCCAAATCTAGTACTTACTTTTCTATCAACGGCTTAACTTGGCACAACAAAACACAAAACTAAGATAAGGAGAGGTTGCTACAGTAGTAAACAACTTCCAAGACACAAAATAAAAACAAAGTACTGTAGGTAAAAACATGGGTTGTCTCCCATAAGCGCTTTTCTTTAACGCCTTTCATCTAGGCGCAGAAAGTGTGTATCAAGTAACATCGAAGGGTGGTACTTCTACAGCGGGGTGTGGAGTTTTCTCAACCAGGCATAGTATATTAGATACATAAGTTTTAGCATCTCCCTTTTCATTAGTTTTAGGCGTGCTACTCTCATCAAACAAATTTTCGGGAACAAGCCAAGCATAGTTATTTTCTAGCGCATCATTCATAGCTAGGAGCTTACATGGTATTGGTGCTTTGATCTCTCCACCATCATCAATATTATTAGTGTATCTTATTCTATCCATATCCATCTTTTCAAGGAGACTAACAAAATTAGTAGGAGAACCAAGCATATTAAATTTAGCAAAGACCTTTCTAGCTTCTCTTGCTAGACCACCAAATTCTCTAAGAAGGGTTTCTAAAATAAAATCTTTCTTTTCCCCTTCTTCCATATCACCAAGTGTGAAAAACATGTGTTGGATTATAGGATTAAGATTAACAAATTTAGTTTCCAACAAGCGAACTAAATGCGCAGCAGCCAATTTCATAAGTAGGCGCAAGGTCTACCAAGTGTCTATCTTCAAAATTTTCAATGGTACTAACATGGTTGAAGAATTCTTCTATATTATTTCTCCCAACTATAGACCCACGTCCTACCGGTATGTTCTTTGTGGTAAAATTAAAAGGAAACATGATGAAATAAGTAAAGTAAATGCTAGTAAACTAATTTTTTTGTGTTTTCAATATAGCAAACAAGATAGCAAATAAAGTAAAACTAGCAACTAATTTTTTTGTGTTTGATATAAGTGCAGCAAACAAAGTAGTAAATAAAACTAAGCAAGACAAAAACAAAGTAAAGAGATTGAGAAGTGGAGACTCCCCTTGCAGCGTGTCTTGATCTCCCCGGCAACGGCGCCAGAAATTTGCTTGATGCGCGTGATTGACGTATTGTCTTTTCGTTCGACACGCGTCCGTTGGGAACCCCAAGAGGAAGGTGTGATGCGCACAGCGGCAAGTTTCCCTCAGTAAGAAACCAAGGTTTAATCGGACCAATAGGAGTCAAGAAGCACGTTGAAGGTTGATGGCGGCGAGATGTAGTGCGGCGCAACACCAGGGATTCCGGCGCCAACGTGGAACCTACACAACACAACCAAAGTACTTTGCCCCAACGAAACAGTGAGGTTGTCAATCTCACCGGCTTGCTGTAACAAAGGATTAACCGTATTGTGTGGAAGATGATTGTTTGCAGAGAAAACGAGTAAAACAAGTATTGCAGTAGATTGTATTTCGATAAAGAGAATTGGACCGGGGTCCACAGTTCACTAGAGGTGTCTCTCCCATAAGACGAACAGCATGTTGGGTGAACAAATTACGGTTGGGCAATTGACAAATAAAGAGAGCATGACAATGCACATACATATCATGATGAGTATAGTGAGATTTAATTGGGCATTACGACAAAGTACATAGACCGCCATCCAACCGCATCTATGCCTAAAAAGTCCACCTTCGAGGTTATCATCCGAACCCCTCCGGTATTAAGTTGCAAACAACGAGACAATTGCATTAAGTATGGTGCGTAATGTAATCAACAACTACATCCTTAGACATAGCATCAATGTTTTATCCCTAGTGGCAACGAGCACAACACAACCTTAGAACTTTCGTCACATCGTCCCGGTGTCAATGCGAGGCATGAACCCACTATCGAGCATAAGTACTCCCTCTTGGAGTTACAAGCATCTACTTGGCCAGAGCATCTACTAGTAACGGAGAGCATGCAAGATCATAAACAACACATAAGCATAACTTTGATAATCAACATAACAAGTATTCTCTATTCATCGGATCCCAACAAACGCAACATATAGAATTACGGATAGATGATCTTGATCATGTTAGGCAGCTCACAAGATCCGACAATGATAGCACAATGGGGAGAAGACAACCATCTAGCTACTGCTATGGACCCATAGTCCAGGGGTAGACTACTCACACATCACACCGGAGGCGACCATGGCGGCGTAGAGTCCTCCGGGGATGATTCCCCTCTCCGGCAGGTGCCGGAGGCGATCTCCTGGATCCCCCGAGATGGGATCGGCGGCGACGGCGTCTCGGTAAGGTTTTCCGTATCGTGGCTCTCGGTACCGGGGGTTTCGTCACGGAGGCTTTAAGTAGGCGGAAGGGCAAGTCAAGAGGCGGCACGGGGGCCCACACCATAGGCCGGCGCGGCCGAGGGTGGGGCCGCGCCGCCCTAGGGTTTGGCCACCCCGTGGCCCCTCTTTGTCTCGTCTTCGGACTTCGGAAGCTTCGTGGAAAAATAGGCCCCCGGGCTTTGATTTCGTCCAATTCCGAGAATATTTCCTTACTAGGATTTCTGAAACCAAAAACAGCGAGAAAACAGCAATCGGCACTTCGGCATCTTGTTAATAGGTTAGTTCCAGAAAATGCACGAATATGACATAAAGTGTGCATAAAACATGTAGATAACATCAATAATGTGGCATGGAACATAAGAAATTATCGATACGTCGGAGACGTATCATGTCTCTCTCCCATAAAGTGAATGCTAGGATCCATTTTATTCAAACAAAACAAAAAACAAAAACAAACCGACGCTCCAAGCAAAGTGCATAAGATGTGACGGAATAAAAATATAGTTTCAGGGGAGGAACTCGATAATGTTGTCGATGAAGAAGGGGATGCCTTGGGCATCCCCAAGCTTAGACGCTTGAGTCTTCTTAGAATATGCAGGGGTGAACCACCGGGGCATCCCCAAGCTTAGAGCTTTCACTCTCCTTGATCATACTGCATCATACTCCTCTCTTGATCCTTGAAAACTTCCTCCACACCAAACTCGAAACAACTCATTAGAGGGTTAGTGCACAATAAAAATTAACATGTTCAGAGGTGACACAATCATTCTTAACACTTCTGGACATTGCACAAAGCTACTGGACATTAATGGATCAAAGAAATTCATCCAACATAGCAAAAGAGGCAATGCGAAATAAAAGGCAGAATCTGTCAAAACAGAACAGTACGTAAAGATGGATTTTATTAGGCCACCAGACTTGCTCAAATGAAAATTCTCAAATTGAATGAAAGTTGCGTACATATCTGAGGATCATGCACGTAAATTGGCTTAATTTTCTGAGCTACCTACAGGGAGGTAGACCCAGATTCGTGACAGACAAAGAAATCTGGAACTGCGCAGTAATCCAAATCTAGTACTTACTTTACTATCAAAGACTTTACTTGGCACAACAAAACATAAAACTAAGATAAGGAGAGGTTGCTACAGTAGTAAAAAACTTCCAAGACACAAATATAAAACAAAGTACTGTAGCAAAATAACACATGGGTTATCTCCCAAGAAGTTCTTTCTTTATAGCCGTTAAGATGGGCTCGACAGTTTTAATGATGCACTCGCAAGAAATAGTATTTGAAGCAAAAGAGAGCATCAAGAGGCAAATTCAAAACACATTTAAGTCTAACATGCTTCCTATGCATAGGAATCTTGTAAATAAACAAGTTCATGAAGAGCAAAGTAACAAGCATAGGAAGATAAAACAAGTGTAGCTTCAAAAATTTCAGCACATAGAGAGGTGTTTTAGTAACATGAAAATTTCTACAACCATATTTTCCTCTCTCATAATAATTTTCAGTAACATCATGAGCAAACTCAACAATGTACCTATCACATAAAGCATTCTTATCATGAGTCTCATGCATAAAATTATTACTCTCCACGTAAGCATAATCAATTTTATTAGTAATAGTGGGAGCAAATTTAACAAAGTAGCTATCATTATTATTCTCATCATCAAATATAGGAGGCATATTGTAATCATAATCAAATTTACTCTCCATAGTAGGTTGTACCAAAAGACCACTATTATAATCATCATAAATAGGAGGCAAAGTATCATCAAAGAAAATTTTCTCCTCAATGCTTGGGGGACTAAAAAGATCATGAAAACCAGACTTCCCCATGCTTAGAACTTTCTATATCATTATCAACAATGGTGTTGAAAGCGTTCATACTAATATTACTACCAGCATGCAAATAAGATTCCATAGGTTTTTTAATTTTCGCATCAAACAATCCATGTTTTAAATCGGGAAATAGAATAAGAAGCTCACTGTTGTCCATTATGCCAAACTAGTGTAAACAAGAAACAAAAAGATGCAATTGCAGGATCTAAAGGAAATAGCTTCGAGCACACACACAACGGCGCCAGAAAAGTACTTTACCTGAGACCGGAGTATGAGTGCCTTTTACCTTTCCTCCCCGGCAACGGCGCCAGAAAAGTGCTTGATGTCTACGGGAGCTTCTATTCTTGTAGACAGTGTTGGGCCTCCAAGAGCAGAGGTTTGTAGAACAGCAGCAAGTTTCCCTTAAGTGGATCACCCAAGGTTTATCAATCTCAGGGAGGAAGAGGTCAAAGATATCCCTCTCATGCAACCACCGCAACCACAAAGCAAGAAGTCTCTTGTGTCCCCAACACACCTAATAGGTGTACTAGTTCGGCGAAGAGATAGTGAAATACAGGTGGTATGAATAAGTAGTAGCAACGGCACTAGAAAAGTGCTTTGCCCAGGACAGTAAACAAGCAGTAGTAACGCAGCAGTAGTAGCGCAGCGATGAGTAACGCAGATAAAACAGTAAACAAGCAGCGATAGCGATATTTAGGAACAAGGCCTAGGGATTAGACTTTCACTAGTGGACACTATCAACATTGATCACATATCAGAATAGATAAATGCATACTCTACACTCTTGTTGGATGATGAACACATTGCGTAGGATTACACGAATCCTCAATGCCGGAGTTAACAAGCTCCACAATTCAATGTTCATATTTAAATAACCTTAGAGTGCATGAAAGATCAATTCGACTAAACCAAGTACTAACATAGCATGCACACTGTCACCTTCATGCTATGTAGGAAGAATAATACACATCAATACTATCATAGCAATAGTTAACTTCATAATCTACAAGAGATCATAATCATAGCATAAACCAAGTACTAACACGGATGCACACACTGTCACCATTACACCGTGCAGGAGGAATAAAACTACTTTAATAACATTGCTAGAGTAGCACATAGATAAATTGTGATACAAAATGCATTGCAATCATAAAGAGATATAAATAAGCACTTCACTACGCCATTCATAACAGTGAATAAGTATTCACGTGAAATATAGCCTAAGAGACCCACACGAGTGCACACACTGTCACCTTTACACACGTGGGACAAGGAGTCTCCGGAGATCACATAAGTAAAATTCACTTGACTAGCATAGTGACATCTAGATTACAAGCATCATCATATGAATCTCAATCATGTAAGGCAGCTCATGAGATTATTGTATTGAAGTACATAGGAGAGAGATGAACCACATAGCTACCGGTACAGCCCCGAGCCTCGATGGAGAACTACTCCCTCCTCATGGGAGCAGCGGCGGTGATGAAGATGGCGGTGGAGATGGCAGCGGTGTCGATGGAGAAGCCTTCCGGGGCACTTCCCCGTTTCGGCGAGGGTGCCGGAACGGAGACTCCGATCCCCGGATCTTGGCTTCGCGATGGCGGCGGCTCCGGAAGGTTTTCCGTATCGTGGTTCTTCGTATCGGGGTTTTCGCGACGGAGGCTTTAAATAGGCGGAAGGGCAGCCTCGGAGGGGGCTCGGGGGGCCCACACCATAGGGCGGCGCGGCCCCCTCCGGCCGCGCCGGGTGTGGTGTGGGGCCCCCGGGGCTTCCCTCCGGCGGCTCTCGGGTGTTCTGGAAGGCTCGGGAAAAATAGGACCCCGGGTCTTGATTTCGTCCAATTCCGAGAATATTTCGTTACTAGTATTTCGGAACCAAAAACAGCAGAAAACGAGAACTGGCTCTTCGGCATCTTGTTAATAGGTTAGTTCCAGAAAATGCACGAATATGACATAAAGTGTGCATAAAACATGTAGGTATCATCAATAATATGGCATGGAACATAAGAAATTATCGATACGTCGGAGACGTATCACATCACTCGTTCACCCATACCACCAATGACTGCAAGGGGTTTCGCCAGAAGATCCAAATGGCGATAGAACAAGGCCGACTGCTCTTTGGGCAGTTTGCCATGAAAGTGGACACATATCCGTTCCCTGGCGTCAACATGGTGGAACCCAACCACTCCGCAAGGCGTCGACTGGATTTCTCGTTCGATGTTAACATGGCAGGGTCTGTGCGCCACCATGGCAAGGATAAAGAGGAAAGTAGTCACTCCCGCAACAAGGAAAAAGAGGAGGCCGATCCACGCGACCGGCCCCGATATGATGACAGACGGTACCTCACCGAGGAACAAGTGAGAAGCGTGCGATATCAACGACCACTCTCCATGCATCTCCTTAACAAATATGAGTATCAGTATGATCGACGTCGGTAGTACGACAGAGATGACGAGAGACATCATCGGTCTGACATGGACAATGGAGGACGTCATCGGAATGATAGAGACGACGATGGGAACACCGCGCTAAGGATAGGTCAAGGGAGCAGGAAGACATGGATAGACACTGGGACTGTCCCTTCTTTAAACACTGCTGGGATTCAGGAATGAGCCGATTGCCCACAGTCAACAACTGCCCAGAGTGTAGACGTCGGAAGAAGGATGCGGGGAAGTTTTAGTTTTCAAGCGTCTAGGGCCTCTCCCGCCACGGAACAAACGAGCTGAGTCATCTCAAGATGAAGACTTTGAGGAGTCAGAAGATGAAGAAGAGGATAGGTACCACCGGCCAAGGTGGTGCCCTGATGGACTCAGCCACTCCCAAAAGCGTAGGGTTCAGCGGCTACGTAGCTTGGAGCAAGCCGAAGCGCAATACTTGCACACTTTGAGGAAAGCGCGGCCTGATCTGGCCGTGAAAATTCAACAGACTTTGGACGAGGAGAATCGTCCACCAAAGAAAGTTTGGCGTCCCAAGCAAGTAAAAGCCGATGTGAGTACATCGGCTGGCACAAACATGGTGTTCATACTTCCATCAGAGTTCCGTCCGCCAGGAATTGAAGAAGTGCCGATAGCACAGTTTGACTGCGGTCCACGGCCAGTCATCTTTGAAAAGCCATGAGAGAAGGGCTACAAACACATGAAGGCCCTGTACCTAAAAGGTTATATCAATGGGCAGCCTGTCGGCAAGATGTTGGTTGACACGGGAGCGGCAGTCAATATAATGCCATATTCCATGCTACGGCGTTTGGGACGCTCCAGTGCAGATCTGATCAAGACCAACGTCACACTAAACGACTTCAACGGCCAAGCATCAGGGACACAAGGCGTTCTGAACGTGGATCTAACTGTAGGCCGAAAGACCATCCCAACAACGTTCTTCATCGTCGACAGCAAGAGCACCTACGCTGTCCTACTAGGGAGGGATTGGATTCACGCCAACTGCTGCATTCCATCTACAATGCACCAATGCCTAATACAATGGGATGGAGACGACGTAGAAGTCGTACATGCAGATGACTCGATCGAGGTCTCAATAGCTGGCATGAACATTTGGGACTCGGAAGACCAAGAGCCGCTCTCTTGGATCAGTTTGGATGGCTGTGATCGCATCAAGGTGACAAAAAACGGGGTGAGGCTGGTCTTATCCACCGGCCTGATAGAGTAGAAAGAGGAACATCCATCGACATACGTGGGAAGGCCGATCCCTGCGATCGGCCCCAGCAAGAGCCGATATCTTCAATCACTTGAAAGATTCGGCTCGGGGGGCACCTAATATGGGATAACGGACAATGGAATATGGGGCCGATGCACGAAACCGGCCAGTAAAAAAATATATATATACACAGCCGATGCACAGACATCGACTTTAGAGCTAAAAAGGGCGATGCATAGCCATCGACTCTAGAGTACAAGCTCGATAATGCAGTTTTCAGATTACACAGGGAGGCTCTACTGAAGAAATGTCTCAAGGGCATGGAGGGCGTCAGCACGAACACGATCCACCTCGGCGATTTCGGCCTCATCATCTTCGTCCTTGTCTGCCACCACCTGCTTGTTCAGGGCACGTATCTCGGCCAGATCGGTTTTCAGTTCAGTTTTGAGGCCTTCTGCTGCCTCGTGGGAGTGGGCAATAAGAGCTTCCTTATCTTGGATGAGCTGCTTGGTTGCCCGGACCCTCTCTTCGAGGTCCTCCAACCCCTTTCGCAGGGTCTCAAGCTCAGCAGTGCTGACAGAGGTGTCAGTTTTGGCGTCCAGAGCTGCCTTCTTCTCATTAAGCCGCTGGCATTTGTCTGCTATATCGGCTTTCAACGGGAGCTGGGCGCGGCGTAGGTCGATTCTCTGACGAGCCGATTTCACCCTTGACCTGTAGGCAGATAGAGTCACAACTGGCCAGAGTTTCACCTGCAACGTCACCGGGAGGTGAGGCTGGATGTCTTCAAGAATGCTCTTCACTTCGTCGGAGTCTTCAACCAATGCCTCAATCGAGGAGGAGAGCAGGGCCTTGAGATGCTGGAGTTGACCATGGGTAGCACGGGGCCCTGACTCCTTACTTGCTTCAGAAGGAGCTGGCTCGATGGATTCAGGGTCGAACGTTAACAAACTTGAGAGGTCATAACCCTGACAATCAACAAGAATAACGTCAGGAGGCAGCAAAAGAGAAGCGTAGAGCTAAGGGAAAGGACCGTACCTCTCCTAAGACCAGAGGAACAGCCGATGAAGAGGTGATCGGCTCTTGTGTTTCTGCTGTGGGCTTGGCCAAGTTGGCCACCTTGTCAGCTACACTTTTAGAAGTTGCTAGGTCCAGGGTGGCGGATGGCATTAATTGGCACCTCCTCGACTTCCCCACTGGAGGTGTCATCAGCCTGCAAAGGGAGTGGTTAGCCGATAAGAACAACAATGGGTTAGCATGAAATAGCCGATGAAGAGTGTATGGAGGGAATTACATTCGAAACCTCCTGGTTTGATGAAGAGGCTGGCGGTTCCTTGCGAGCTCTCTTGATGCATCGGCTCTTTGTGCGTAGACTACCCTGCCCTACTTTGATGGGAGTTTGGGAGACAACAGGTTCAGGGGCTGACCTTTTCTTGGAAGCCGACGGTGGCAAGTCTGGCTGGCTTTGCGTGGTGGTTTTCCCAGAATTGCCTGGGCTCATGTCCCTTCGACTGGACTGGGTGTCCTCACTGGAGTTTTCTTCAGTGGAGGTCTGTAAAAGAAATACATGCATGTTGCAGAAGCCTAGCAGGATAGATGAAATCAGCCAAGGCATGGGTCAACTTACGTGCGAACTTTCTTGAGCTGGAGTAGGGCTTTGGCGCTTCAAGGTCTTCCTGGCAGCTACCTTCCTCACTGCTGTTCTCGCCTTAATTGAGGCTCGGGGGCAGGCGGCCCGAAGACACTCTGCTTTTGGAAGCCGATTTTGGCGTCATCGGCTGGCTCTGCATCACAACCTTTTTCAAAGATGGTGAGTTTTTGCAGAAGAGGACCACCGGAGCCGGTGGGAGGAATCTGAAAGGGAGGCCGTCATCATCTACAGGTTCTGGACCGTCTTGCTGCTGCAAGGAGACAAAGCAGGATTATAAAAAAGAAATCATTGTAAGCTACTGCAAGATAATTTGGGAGTAGTGGTACCTGTTCTGCAGGGATATCATAGTCGGCATCAAGTTGTTTCGAGCAACGGTCCCGGAAGCTCTCCTGAAGGCATGAGTCTTCCACATGGACCACCGAGGTCTCAAAACCATCGGTTGATGAGGTGAAAGAGAGGTTGTGAGGAATTGGGATGGCTAGAGCATCAAAGAAGGAATAACACCTCTGACTGGTGAGGACATCAGGTAGCTCAGCTCTGCTCTCTGTCAGGTGGTGCAGAAAGAAATGGGGAGATACCTGTCCAAGACCAAGTTGTCGGGCTGCTAAGACCGGCTGATAAGACTCATAACCAGGTTTTATGATACTGTTTGAGGTGCTCATGCCAACTGGAAGGAAGCAGGGACGGATCATGATGGAATACAATTGCCGAGTGCTAGCGTCATCGGCAAAACTATCTAGCCTGAAGGAGACTGGATTTTCAAAATTTTCAGACTCCGCATAAGGAAAGAAGAGAGGATTGTCCAGGCCTTGGTAGAAAGTTCTGAACCACTCTGACGCTCCCTTGAGGGTCAGTTTGCTGCCTGGAAGGCTATATAGAGCTTGGCCGTAGCTGGTGCATCGGATCCGCTTCCCATTAGTATCTGGGAAGGTGCAAGTAGCCAAAGGTGGAAAGTTTGGGGTTTGGTTTTGGAAGTACAGCTGAGCCCATAGCTGAATAAACCACCAGGGACCTCCTGTTTTGACTGTCTTTTGGGAGAATAGTTTAACAGACATTAGCTGGAGATATCTATAGACCTCTCCAAGAAACAGTTTGCCAATGCCAAGCTGGGTGCCTCCGGCAAGTTCATAGGCCAAGGAAAGGTAATTCTTGGTTGGAGCAAGTGAAGGACCACAGAATATGAAGTGTTCCAACCGAGAAATTCAGGAAGGCCGTGTGTTCTTTCTCTGTTACAGGGCCTTTGTTTTTCATGTGGCGCCGAAGGTAAGCACCCCAGTTTGTGCACTCTGTTTTGGAAGAAAGCGTGAAAGGGACCTTTGGCAGCCTAAAGGCAGATGGGCTTGGGGATGCAATGTCTAGGCCGGTGATCATGGCCACATCTAGTAAGGTCGGTGCACTAGTAGGAAAAGCCTCATCAGTGGCGCACCAAAAATGGATTATATGGCGCATGGGAGGTGCGCCACAGAAACGTCGCCACAAAAATAAGCTTTCTGTGGCGCACCCGGCCCATGCGCCACGGAATTAAGGTTTACGTGGCGCACGTGCTCTTAGGTGCGCCACGGAAAAGACTGCGCCACGGAATTGGTTTGCGATGCGCCATAGAATTTGCTTGTATTATACACGATTTTGTGCTTGCCTCATGTACACATGCGGTTTATAAACGACAATATACGGATATACGGGTTATATACGACAACATTCGGATATAATATAAATATCATGTACATTGCACGAGATATAACATAGACATCATCATCACATTACTTAGATCCCGATCGAGATACATATATAGTGGCAAGTGTCAAATGTTTTGCATACAACTCTTAATTCATACAAAATTCACAATTTCGAGATACAAAGTAGTCTTCATCCGGTTCCTCCTTTGCTCCGTCATCTCTACCCACCGAGGCTCGCTTGCATCGGGGTCCTTCATCCAGTTCCTACTATGATGAAAATGGAAGAAAGTGAGACCAACAAGTCCGATGCACAAGAGAAATGGAATAAATGCCTCATACATTGTTGGTCAACACAAATATTAACATTCGGGGACGGTGTAAGTGAGACCGATCCGATGCACAAGAGATTGATATTTGTGCTATCTTACCAGGCTCACTTACACCGCTCCCGAGTGTACGGTGACCAAACATTTTAATCATCGGCATTTTGAAAATCTCAAAGCAAATGGAATGACAAAATGGAATAAGTGCCTCATACATTGTTGGTCAACACAAATATTAACATTCAGGGGATGGCGTAAGTGAGACCAAGTCCGATGCACAAGAGATTGATATTTGTGCTATCTTACCAGGCTCACTTACGCCACCCCCAAGTGTACGGTGACCAAACATTTTAATCATCGGCATTTTGAAAATCTCAAAGCAAATGGAATGACAAAATGGAATAAGTGCCTCATACATTGTTGGTCAACACAAATATTAACATTCGGGGATGGTGTAAGCGAGGCCAGGTAGGATGCACAAGAGATTGATATTTGTGCTATCTTACCGAGCTCACTTACGCCACCCCGAGTGTACGGTGACCAAACATTTTAATCATCGGCATTTTGAAAATCTCAAAGCAAATGGAATGACAAAATAGAATATGTGCCTCATACATTGTTGGTCAACACAAATACTATGGTAAGAAACCATAGTTGCAGTATACACCGCCGTATACTTTGCAGAAGGGCCCCCTTTCCCCGGTCGGCGTTCCGTCAACGGGTGCTTGATGACACAACAACGCCGATCTGCATCTTCGGCGCAGAACCACGCCAGTCCCTTGCTGTACAGTGAACGATTCCTTGATGCAAAGACCGTGCCGGCCTGCCCAGCATTATGCCGGGCCGTGTTGCCGCGCTTCAAGCCGTGTGTCCGCGCCTGCACTTGTTCGCCTTCTTGCCGGTGAACCAATAGGCTGATCGTTGGAATAAGGAAACCGATGACAGCCGGTCGCAAGATTAAATTGCGATCGGCCGTCATCGGCTTCCTTATTCCAACGATTAGTCTATTCGTTCACCGGGCAAAAGGCGAAGAGTGCGAGGCGCGTGATCGATACGGCCTGAAGCGCGACAACAGGGGTCGGCATGATGCTAGGGAGGCTGGCACCGTCTTGGCATTAAGGACCCGTTCACGTACTGGACGGCGAGAGAAGAAAAGTGGTGCTGCGCCGGAGAGGCATGTCGGCGTTGTTGTCTCGTCAAGGACTCGTTCACGGAACGGCGGCCGAGAAAGGGGGCTCGTCTACAAAGTATATTGCGGCGTATAGGTGACCAAACATTCTAATCATCGGCAATAAAATGGAAGAAAGAGCCAAGTGGTATGTCAACTAGATATCATATGCCTCATACTTTGTTGGTCGAAACAAATATTAACATCCAGGGATGGAGTCAGTGAGGCCAGGTAGGATGCACAAGTTGATATTTGTGCCATCACACCAAGCCTCACTTGCTCCACCCCGAGTGTACGAGTGATCGACCAACCATCTAATCATCGGCAAGTACAAAAACACCAACAAACCGAGCAACCATGGTGACATAAGTCAAGATGCTCAAACACACATAGCATGCATGGAGCGAGATGCTCCAAAGGGATTATTCATCACTTGGTATATAGACCAAGTGATGCTGGCAAAAGAGAGGCCAATCAAGAACCGAGTAAATCCAGTAAGTGATAGATATGCCTAAGCAAGCAACAACACATAGCATATCCCAACTAACCGAGATGAGACAAGTCTTGGTAGCCAACTGAATCACCTAGCACCACCTAGCCTTTTAAAACCATCAGAAACAGTCCTTTTTTCTTCAAAGGATACCACAGTGGCATTCATTTACATGATCCCCTACTGTGGATATCTCTATTTTCATCAAAGCCAACAAGAAATAGAAATTTATCATTACTCAGTTGAGTTCAAAACAAAGCTGGGGTACCATAAAGGGATTATTCATCACTTGGTAGTAACCAAGTGATGTCTGGCAAGAGAGAGGCCAAGCCTGAGCTAGTCAATCCAGTAGAGATGGATATGCATAAGTAAGCAAGAACACATAGCCTATCCAAGTTAACCAGATAAAACCAACCTTGACAGCCAACTTAATAACCTAGCATCACCTAGTCTTTTAAACCATCAGAAACCAAGTGAAGCCTGGTACAAATGGCAAGGACCAGGAATTTGACCAACTCAAGTCACCATGGTTATGCCAACCAATTGAATAGTAGCATCTTCCAAATGGAACTAGGAAGGAAACCATCCCAGATGATTTACCAAGCCAGCGAGTTCATGATCGCAAAGGCCAATTCAACCACCAAACCATCCAAACCACCAAGCCTACACACTTATCATTACCCAACAAACCGAGCAACCATGGTGACATAAGTCAAGATGCTCAAACACACATAGCATGCATGGAGCGAGATGCTCCAAAGGGATTATTCATCACTTGGTATATAGACCAAGTGATGTCGGCAAAAGAGAGGCCAATCAAGAACCGAGTAAATCCAGTAAGTGATAGATATGCCTAAACAAGCAACAACACATAGCATATCCCAACTAACCGGATGAGACAAGTCTTGGTAGCCAACTCGAATCACCTAGCACCACCTAGCCTTTTAAAACCATCAGAAACAGTCCTTTTTTCTTCAAAGGATACCACAGTGGCATTCATTTATATGATCCCCTACTGTGGATATCTCTATTTTCATCAAAGCCAACAAGAAATAGAAATTTATCATTACTTAGTTGAGTTCAAAACAAAGCTGGGGTACCATAAAGGGATTATTCATCACTTGGTAATAACCAAGTGATGCTGGCAAGAGAGAGGCCAAGCCTGAGCTAGTCAATCCAGTAGAGATGGATATGCATAAGTAAGCAAGAACACATAGCCTATCCAAGTTAACTAGATAAAACCAACCTTGACAGCCAACTTAATAACCTAGCATCACCTAGTCTTTTAAACCATCAGAAACCAAGTGAAGCCTGGTACAAATGGCAAGGACCAGGAATTTGACCAACTCAAGTCACCATGGTTATGCCAACCAATTGAATAGTAGCATCTTCCAAATGGAACTAGGAAGGAAACCATCCCGGATGATTTACCAAGCCAGCCAGTTCATGACCGCAAAGGCCAATTCAACCACCAAACCATCCAAACCACCAAGCCTACACACTTATCATTACCCAACAGGATTCAAAATGAAGCTAGGGTCCCCAACAATAGTTGGCATCCATCTAGCTTAAGTAAATACGAGTAATAGAATCATTACTGCAAAGTAGTTCATCTCAATTATCTACATTAACAAGATAAAGTTTCACAGATAAATGAATTAGTCAACTGCTAGGCAATAGGGATGCTTGGCAAGCATCATGCATCCATTCATATGCTTTTCAAAGCATAAGGAACCACCAGTACATGGTGAGAAGCTATACAAATCAAGCAACAACACAGTATATCAAGCAACATGCATAGATAGAGAAAGTAGTAAGTAATTATTAACCAATTGGTGATCAAATGATCACCAGAGCTTGCAAACACAAGCCATAGGGGCAGCGGAGGAGGAATTAAGAGGGAGAGGAGGGGAGGGGAGAGAGAGCACCGATGACAGGGGTGGAGGACGAGCTTGAAGATGACGGCAGGGGTGGAGGAGGAGGAGGAGGCGGCGGATCCTCCACCTTGCCGCGACGGCGGCCCCTCCTCGCCGTAGGGGCAGCTTGTGCTGCAGGTGGCGGGGATGGGAGGACAGCGGCGGCATGCGCCCCTCGCGGAGGAAGGCAGCAGCGACGGCGGCGGCGACGGCCATGGAGGATCCAGGCGACCACGGAGGAAGGCGGCGGTGGCGGATCCAGGCGACCACGGAGGAGAGGGGAGAGGGGAGAGGGGAGGAATCCTCCAGGCGACCACGGAGGAAGGCGGCGGCGGCGGATCCAGGCGACCACGGAGGAGAGGGGTGAGGGGAGGGGCTCGGCCGGGAGGGGAGAGGTGAACAGGCGGGGAAGGGCACGGGCGAGATGATATAAGTCCCTTAATTCTGTGGCGCACCGGAGAAGGTGCGCCACAGAATCAACTACTTCGTGGCGCACCAAAGCCGGTGCGCCACGAAAGAGTTATTTCGTGGTGCAGCACGACATGTGCGCCACATAAATACCTACAGTAATAAATGGTGGTGGCAGGATGTGGGCCCCACATAGTTTCTGTGGCGCACTACCCGAGTGTGCGCCACAAAATTAAGCTATTTCTGTGGCGCACCGTGCCTGGTGCGCCACAAAATAAGTTTCTGTGGCGCATTCAAAACGGTGCGCCACAGAACTAAGCTTCACCTATAAGGGTTTTCCTACTAGTGGTGTCATGGGGTCATGACCAAACATGAAGTAGTTCAAAGCATCAGACCAAAAGTAGCCGATGGTTTTCAGAAGGTTTTCATGTTTCTCAAGGGGAGACAGTGATAAAGCTAAAGCATCGGCTATTCCTGCGGTTTCCCAGGTGGCTTGGTGAGTTTTTGATATTCTATTGTACCATGAAACCCAATCTTCAGGAGGATTAGGCCAGGCTCGTAAGCAGTCGGCCCAAGAAGTCAGATCCAAATTCTGGTTCACGAAGGGAATTCTATTGGCCTCGCATGAAATCAATTGGGCAGGACTCTCGGTAGAACGAGGGCCAAGACAGAGAGAATTTGGAAGGGAAGGATGCGGCAGTAGAATGTCTGATACCTAGAAATTAATGACGAAATAAGACATCAATTCAGGTGTTGGCTGTTAATTTGAGCTCTATACTCGGACAGCGAGGAGCGGTTGAGGATTACCTTCAGGCCCGAGACCGTAGCGTTGGCGTTGGATGATTCCGCCATTGGATTCGCTGCGATGTGGGATCTGCGCGTTTGAGATCCGAGATTCGCATGGCCGTGAGTTGGATCTGCTCGAATGGTGATTTGGGGATCTGAGTTTACTCTTTCAGATAAGGGTTGCAGGTTACCATTTGAATAGGCAACTGAGTTGGCCTTGCTCGCGTTTTATGGCAAAGGCCGATGCGCTGCCATCGGCTCTTGGCACGTTGACTTGCGTTGACAGTGGGCAAAAATGATAAGGAAGCAAAATCGGCTTAGAAATATTTTCTTCATTAATAAAAGGGGCTTTTACAGGGAAGAGCCGATTGCTCAAGGAAGAAAGAACAAAAGCCGATTACTACTACTACTGGTCCTATACTAGTAGTCCCTAATCTAAGGGCCGTCGCTGCCCTCGTCGTCGTCGTTGCTGCCGCCGGCACTGCTGCTGGCGGGCTCCTCGTCGCTGCTCCCGTAGCCCTTTACGGGGGCTTCTTCCTCCTCGTCATCGTCGTCGTCGTCATCCGACCCGACGCGGAAGCGCTTCGCCGGCGGGTATTCATCGGAGGAATCGTCGTCCTCCTCGTCCTCCTCCTCGTTGGAGGAGGTGAAGTCATCCCACGAGAAGCTGTCATCCTCGCTCTCCGCCTCCAGCTCCTCGTCGACGAGGAACTGGAAGTCATCTTCTCCGTCGGTCAAGGACTTGTCGTCCTCGGACCAGACGGAGGAATCATGGTCCTCGAGGTCCCACTTCTCCGGGGCGAGGAGGTCGTACGCCGCCAGCGAGTCCCACTCTGGCGTGGGCTCACGGGAGGAAGAAGATAAGGAGGAGAGACCTGATGAGGCAGAGGAGGAGGAGGAGGAAGACATGGCTACAGTGGAAGGGGTTTTTTGCCGACGGCTAGTACGAAGCAAGAGGATGAAGAGGCGAACTGCTCGGCGCGGTTAAATAAAGGGATATAGTGGAGAGTTAATGTTACAGCGGTTTCCGAGGAAGTGGTGCCAAAGAACTGTCAAATCGTGCAGAGAAGTTGAGAAGGCAAGGCATCATGATGAAGGATACTGCGACGGTTCTGGTCTGCCACGACGTGACCTTACGAAGAAATACAGAGTGGTTTTGAAATTATCATTGTCAAAACCAGGGGGGCATGTGTTACCACCGGAATTTAGCCAGAGCAGGAGGTGGGCCGTGACCGAAGATGGGCTTACAAGACATGTATATTGAAGTGTCTCTGAACCGGCCTTGTGCGGGAGTTTGAGCTAGATTGCCCGTGTATCTGTAAATTATAGTAGGTTACTTGTCGGTTAGATTTAAGAGATAGAGTATAGCTCGTACACGGTTAGGATTATTCCTAAATTAGAAAGTCCACGGACTATAAATATGTATCTAGGGTTATTGAGAAGGAGGACGATCACATTCACAACAAATCAATCTAGGCGCATCGCCAGCCCTTGTTTCGAGGGTTTCTCCCGGGTAAGCAACATGCTTCCTAGATCGCATCTTGCGATCTAGGCAGTATTCGTTTATTCGTTGTTGGTGTTGCTCGTGCTGAAGCCTTTTTGATGGCGAGTAACACCCTTATCGTAGATGTTTTGGGGCTGGCGTCGATGATTTCATGATATACTTGCTTAGCTACGCTACCCCTCGATATCTAGCTGCCCTTACACCTATTTTAGGTGTAAGGGCCGCATCTTGCTTGTTCTTTATTTAGTAGATCTAATCCGTTATAGTTGCTCCTTGTTCTTCAAGGATTGGTTTGATATCCGCATGGTTAGGCCTTATAAACGGGTTGAACGATCCGGTAGTGCGTAAGGTGTGGTTTATTAAGCCCTAGAAGGATTGTTCCGGTGATCAACTTCATGTTGGTTTTTAGGCCTCTTTAGGGCTGGTTTTCCATCATCTTACGTATCTGCTAGGCTCAACTACGCGTAGGATGTTCCGATTATGCGGTGAAAACCCTAGACTATCGTAGATTAGTTTAGCTTGATATCGATATAGCATGATCCCCATGTCATTATAAATCTAACATGAACCATGGGGCAATCGGCTCTTTGAGCCGATCCACAGGGCAACCTAAGAGCCGATCGGGGCTCGTATTTAATGTTTACGTGTTTGCCATGCAGGAAACTAATCGAGGCAATCCATCACCTTCCTGACCAGGTATAGGTCAGGTGGCACGCCCTCGCAAACACCAGGACGTGTGCCAGAGGCATTGCAGGCCGTTGCCCGAGGGACCAGGGTCCACCGCAGTCCTGGGAGCCTCCCGGCTCTACGGTGTTGCCCGTCGCTGCTCGCCGGTGGGTTTTTGATAGCAACACGCCGTTCCCCTCGTTGGAGGCATTGTCGAGGAGCTCCTTCACCTCCCTCATCGTGTGAAGTTTCAGACTCTTCGGGTGAAAACCTGAGCTTTGGCTTTCGCTAGAGCGGGCATCGACGGCGTCATCGTCGTCTCCCCCTTGGGGGCGATGCGATGTCTTGGAGGTCTGGTACTCCACTAGGCAAGTTTTGGCTTGCTTTGCATCGTAGCTGCTCCGTCGGCCAGGTGGGTGCGCGGTCTTGGGACCGGTGTGAACGCTGGAGCAGCGGCTCCGAAACTCTTGTGTCTTTGAGTGTCTTCCCTTCTTGCTTGGGCTTTAGTGTCGTCGGCCCGTAGCGTGCGCGGCCTCGGGGCCGGTGTGTTGTGTTTGGGTTGTTTTTCGAGTTGTCGCCAGTGTGCGCGGTCTCGGAACCGGTGTGGACGTCGGAGCAGCGGCTCCGGGAGCTTTCTGTTTTGAGTGATGCGTCTTGCTTGGACGGAAGTGTCGTCGGCTCGTGTGGTGTGCGGCCTCGGGGCCGGTGTGTGAAGTTTGGGTTGTACGGTTTTCGGTCAGTTTCCCTTATAAACTGACGAAATTTCCCTTTTCTTAATGAATAGGCAGCTGCCCGGTTGCTCCAAAAAAAAGATGTGCATTCCTCCTGACATCATAGTACTTGTTAAAAGGTCAAACTCTAGCCTTTGTTCTGAACGGAAATGTTTAATTTTCTCCCAGCCCCTGTCTCATAAACCAGTTGTTTATTGCTCCTGTTATTAGTCATATTTGTGAGATGGGAGTTTTCTCAATGAATTCTCAACTAACATCAGTCTGTCAGTAGGATACACAGATCAGCTTGCGTTCAGTTATCTGTTATATAGTTGCATAGAATACGTAAATTGGCTTGAGTTCAATTTCGGCTTTGAGTATATGGTCGTAACATTATGCAGTACTTTTTTTTTTTGCGCCTTTGCATGTTATCTGAAGCACTACTGCGCCACTTTGCCGTCCATAACAACATGGTTACTTCATTTTGGTTGTTAGCTCATCTTGAAAGGACACATGTATCTTTGGATAGAGATTGTCGGTTACCAAAAGTAACCTCTAGTTTGCATCAGTAGTTGGTCTTCATAAGAGCATGTCTAACAAGACCCTTATAACCCGCCCACCCCGTAAAATTCCGGCGGGATACGGGGCAGGCGCGATTTGGGCCGTCTAGCAGGCCCCGTATTCAGGCCAGCCCGTTTCGGCGGAATACGGGGCCTAGGAAATCGGCCCCGCCGCCCCCTACTTATACCGGGCGCAGGTGCCCTCACTCGCAACCCTAGCTCCACCGTGCGCCGCCGCCTCCTCCATCCTGCTCCGGCGAGCAATCCCTCACTACCTACCTCCACATTTCACCCCAGCTTCGGCATGGACGCACGCCGCCGCAGTACCGCCTCGTCGGCGAGCGGATCGAAGCGATCCCGCTCGCCGGACAACGTGGAGGATGCGTGGCGTCTCCAATGCAAGAGATCCGCCACCGGGAGCCGTCGTGCTGCCTGCAGGTACGCCGACGCCGCGTACGTCCCGCCGAAGCTCGTTGAGTTCGCGGCGGGCGGGCGCTGGTACAACCAGGATTCGCCGATGAAGCCGATGAGCGGCCCCAAGTTCGACGAGTGGCGCGCCGAGTGGGAGCGCCGACGCTGGGCGAAGGCGGCTTGGAACGCGAGCATCGGGAGCACCAGCGACGGAGGAGCTCCGCTTGCCGGCGAGGAGGAGGAGGACCCCGACTTGTTGAAGGCGATACAAGAGTCCCTCAAGGACGACGCCGAGAGGAAGAGGGCAGAGGAGGAAGAGGAGGCGGCGGCCATCGCCGCCGTGAAGGAGGCGCAGTTGCGGGAGGCGGAGGCGGACTCGTACATCGTCGACCTCTCCGACTAGAAGTCGCGATCCATTTAGGATCGTGCATTTTGGATGTATATACGTTGATCCGTATGTATGGTCGACGAACTATGAATATGAAAGTTTCCCGGGGTTTTAAATTTACGAATTTACGGGGTGAAATACGGGGTCTGCTAGACGGAACGGTGTATCGACGAACATTTTTTTTATACGGGGCGAAATAATCGCGATATACGGGGCAGAAAAGTAAGGGGCCTGTTAGACATGCTCTAAGAGCGTGCAGCGAGTTTTGCGCACAGTGCAAAATTCTCAGGAGTTCCGGTCTTCTGTCTGCAATTAGGGAACTTGTTTAAATACCTTTTCTTTATCTTTACCATCATGTTGTTTACCAAATTCTGCATTCTAATACTCTAATTTGTGGTTATGTTGGTTCAATTGGCATGTACAGTTTGGTATGAAATGTTAAAAGTTTGTCATTGTTAAATTTGGAGAGAAGCTTATTCATACTTAAGCTCAATCCAGTTGAGTTATGTGAGCTATTTATGAACTTTTGAGATACGTTAGTAAATTGTAACAATTTCAGTTTTTCTATGTTTCAGTTTTGTTAAGCTTCTTCATGCAGTTCGCATTCATCTCCTCCTTTCATGAAGTTTTCACCATTTAATTACAATGATTGGATAATTTTGCAATGGATACTTGCATGATAAAGGAAACGATACAACAAGTTTTGAAAGACTTGCTCACCACTCATTCAATACTTACTTAGCTGACAGAATCGTATATATATTCCCACATATACTCACTTACCTTGTGAATTAGGATCACAAAGGTTCAGCTTCACATTAGTTCAAATATGTTCTCTTCCGTGTTGTTGTGGGTATACTCTATGGGTATATCAACGGCATGGTCTAGATCCGGCAAGCCCGGGTGGCCCACAGATGGTGATGTGGCATGTGGCCCATCGGGCGGTCCAATTGTTGTAGATCCTGAAGGATGAAGTCCAGCCCAGAAGCGAGGAGTCGGATCTCAACCGACCTACGAAGGAGGCCGGATCCGTAGAAGCCCATAAGGTATCCGGATCCTGCACGACATAGATTGAAGGCGGATCCTTGACGTACACGGCAAGACATTGTACCGTAGTTAGGCAACTTGTATTCCGGCTAGGACTCTCAATGTAAACCCTAGATCAGTGCGTCTTTATAAGCCGGATCCCGGGAGCCCTAGAGGCACAACCACAACTCATTGTAACAACGCGAAAGCGCTCAGATAATTCCAGACAAGCAGTAGTAGGCCCTGTCTTCGAGCAGGTGTTCTGAAGCTGGGTAAATCGCGTACCACCGTCCCGAGGACTCTCCGCCCTATGGCCCCTACTTATTCTCCCCTCCATGAGGATCCCTCCTCTGGAGTACCATCGAATAGGCAACGACAGTTGGCGCCCACAGTGGGGCCTGCGGCGTCAGGAGGCCGGAACCGGGAGGGTTCCGCCATGGGAAGCTACGACGAATCCATCGCTGTGGGGCGTGTCCTTTACGCCGGAAACTTTCCGATCGTCCCGCAGGACGAGTGCTGGATTCCGGCTAAGACCGGCCCCATCAGGCTCCCCATCGTCCCAATCAGCGGCATTCACATCTTCATCGGCGAAACCGTCGATTTCGACGGAAACGCTTTGGTAAGTAACGCTGACGCGACCGCCGCTGAGCAGGATGCAGTCGCGAAGATCCGATCTGAGATGCAGGAAATTCCTATGGAAGATTCCGCCTTGGATCTGAAAAATTCAAAACCCACCCAATCCGCCCCGGAGCAGGAAACTACGGTGGAAGACCAATGCAGATCCGCCTGGGTCTCCCAGGTGTTAGAGAAGCAAAGGTGGCATGCTGCACTTCCTCGCACATACCGCTGGAACCACTCTTCCTCAGGAAGAAGTCGGACCCATGCAGGATGAGGCTGCCGGAACCGGCGACGTCCCGGAACAGCAGGAGGCTGCCGGAGATAGCAGCGCACCGGATCAGCAAGAGGATGCCGGAGAAGAATCAATCCTGGGCAACCTCAGCCCAGTCTCCGATGACGCCTCCACTATGGATACAGAAGAGTACAACCGCCTCACGAAGGAGTTGTAGGACGAGGAGGCAGCTGAGGCGGAATCTGCTCCACCTAAGCAGGTCTTAGCGACCATAACTGGGTTTGGCGAGGACGCTGCCGAAGAAGAGACTCCACCTGGCGTAGCCCTCCCGATAGCATCCAATTCGGATACTCCGCCACCGCGACCTCGTCATCGTGCTGCGTCGAAATCCGGAGAAGACAACTTCTCTTTGGCCAAGGATTACCTGACCCCGGAAGAGCTCGTGGAGCAAGCAGGCATAGGAGCCTTAGTTCACACAGAAGTCCTCAACAAGCCTATAACTCCGGAGGAAGCCGCGGATCCAGTAGCTCTAGAAGCTACAAGATGGGAGATGCTGGCTACCGCCAAGAAAATTTCCACCACCGTAGCAGCGATGTTGGAAGAAAGGCAAGAAGCTCAAGAAGTAATGGATTGTTTCCGCCAAAGAGAGCGTGAAGCTGTTGACTCCTTGCAGAAGGCTAAAAAACTCCGAGAACATTGGGAGTCCATGATAAAGGACGCTCACAAGGAAGCTGGTAAGATCCGGCGGGACGCCATTAGCCCCCGCAAGATCACCTTCGCAACTCCCTCTAATCAGCAGCCGCTCACAGCTCCAAAGGAGAACATGCAGAAGGCTGCGGAGCTTCTGAATAAGAAGAATGAGGAAATCGACATCAACCACCTCCGCACGCTCGTCGCTTCGGCGGTGCGGTAGCAGAGCAAGGCAGACACTTTGCGCAAGTTGGAATCTAACACAGAGTTATGTGTTTCCACTGCGCAAAAGGACGCCTCCAGAAGCAAGCACCGCGACGACGAATCACGTACCGGATCTTTCGAGCGCAGAAGGAGAACCAGAGAACACCCAAATCCAATCCTGTATCATCAAAGACACCTCCGTCAGACCCAAAGAAGGGAAAGGATGCGAAGTACACTGGTAGGGACAAGTACCGGAATCCATCACCTCCGCCCAACGGATACCCGCGTCCTTCGCCACCTCGCCGCCGTAGTCCAGCCGGAAACACTAGACCCCATGGGCCTGGTGGAATAAACATCCGCGACAACATGGTCCCTCAAAGGAACAGGAACAGGGAGCGCACGCCGGAACCCCGTTGGAGCCGACATGAAGAGCGCGACCCGGAGCCTCGCAGAAGCCGGAACGACGAAGACGACCAGCACCATGGTGAAGGTAGCCATCAAAGCCGGAGCCAGCAGCGCGAAGGGCGAGGAGAATATGAAGGCGGAAGCAAGAGGTCGTATCGGCCCCCTCGCAGGTCTCCCTCCCCACCACCTAGCGGTGGAGGCGGAGGTGGAGGCGGAGGTGGCGGCCGAAGATCTCGCTCACGCTAAAAATCCCCCTGCAATGGCTCACGTGATGCGCTGGAACGACTCAACGAATACATATCTGACTACATCGGCCCAAAGTGCTTTGGCGGGATGATCCGAGAGGAACCAAAGCCAAGGATGAACCTCAAGCTACCCGGAAACCTGAAGCATTATGATGGCACTGAAAGGCCGGATACCTGGATCGAGGATTACTACAATGCAGTAACCTTCGCCGGAGGAACCCCTAACATCGCCTGCCGCATGCTCTAGCTGTACCTTGTAGGTCCAGCCTGGATCTGGCTCAGTGACCTCAAAAAGAACTCCATCTTTTGCTGGTTTGACCTGAAGAATGCCTTCGAGAAGCACTTCAGGGGCACCTACAAGAGACCTGCCACGACAAGCGATCTACAGGCATGTATCCAGAAGAAGGGAGAAACATCAAGGAGCTTTCTCACCCGATGGTTGCAAACCAGGAATGAGTGCGAGAACATTGACAATCGCACATCTATGCACGCCTTCATAGGTGGATTGCAGAGAGGAGGACTGCTGCGACACAAGCTCACCTGCTTGGTCAATGCAAACAAACTGACTTTGGATGACATGATCACCATCGCCAGCGATCACACCGCCGCCGATGACGACGCAGGCGGAGATCTCGCAGCTACAGCAATACCCTTGCATCAGCAAAAGAAGAACCGTGATAATGGTAACAGCAGCGGCACCAAGCGGAAGAATCCCCCCGATGACCAAAGAAGCGGCGGATCCGATTTGACCGCCATGGCTTTCCAGCGCGGAGGTCAAGGAGGTGGGAAGAGGCCGCGGCCGCGGAGGCGAAGTCGGCAGGGGCCAGCAGCGTGGTGATGAGGTCACCGCTGCCGGAACCCGCACTCCCCAAACTTATGAGGAATACAGAGACATGCCTTCCTTAGCCCACATTGATCCGGCTATCGGCAAGTCCTCCCACACCAATCACAACTGCAAGTGGGTCTATGATCTCAAAACTGACCCGGAAGGAGGATACAAACGAGCCCGCAAGTACCGCATGCGCGGCAAAGGAGGAAAGGCCAAAAACAAGGATAAGGAGGAAGACAGTTCCGAGGCGATGGAGGAGGACGATGCTTCGCCGGATCCCAAGGAAGGATCCGCAGCCAACAAACCCAACCCCTTCGTCAAAAAGAGTGTGGGCGCGTACCACACCTTTCTTGGAACCCCAACGGTCCGTGCCAGCAAGTCAGCTCTCCGGATCCTGAACGCCACAGTTCCGGCTGTGCCACAGTACGTCAGGTGGTCGGAAACTCCGTGTATGTTTGATAGGCAGGATCATCCTACCGTCATTCCGAAAGAGTGATATGCCTTGGTTGTAAGTCCCCGCATCGACGACTATGACTTCTCCAAATGCCTTATGGATGGCGGAGCCAGCTTGAACATCATGTACTGGAGACTCTGGAGCGAATGAACCTTACCAAGGAACAGCTCAAACACAGTACCACTGAATTTCATAGTGTGGTTCCGGGTAAAAAGACAAACTTCCTTGGCAGCACCAGACTTCCCGTGGCCTTCGGCGATATCAATAATTTCCGCGAAGAGATGATCACGTTTGAGGTCGTGCCCTTCAAGAGCTCCTACCACGTCATCTTCGGCAGGCCCACCTACCACAAGTTTCACGCGAGAGCGTACTACATCTACAACAAGCTCAAGATTCCGGGTCCCAATGGTATGATTACCGTATTCGGAGACTACAAGAAGGCTCACGAGTGCGAGTTAGGCGAAGCCGCCTTCGCAGAGTCTGTGATATCGGGAGAGGAGCTGCAAGGCTACAGAGCCGCGGTGGACCACGAAGAAGCAGATCTCCGAACAGAAAACTTCGTTCAAGACCGCGATAGAGACCAAGAAAATCGACTTCAAGGAAGAAGATATCTCTAAACAGGTCTCGGTCGGAGCCTATTGAGACGATGAAATTGGAAATAAACTCTCTGAATGAAACCGTGATTTAATGGAGAATAAATGTCGTGTTATAACTTACTCAAGTCAAGTCGGACCAGAGGGGGAAATAGTGGTACTGTAATTATTACAAACTAGTAGAGGGGCCGGACGGGGAAAAGGGATCTCACTTAGCCTTAACTCGGAAGTAATAACAGAGGAAACAGGGGAAGGATGCAACAAACACGTCAAACCCATCGGCCACGCCACGCAACAAGAACAGGAACACAACGGACCGAACTCGACCTCTCTCTCTCTCTCTCTTGAAGATTTCCCAAACTTTTCTACCCTTCGATCCATCCACTCACCGTCGTCCTCGAGTTCTGCCCCGAATCCGCTCCCCCGCCCGCGCGCGCGTAATTCTCCCGAGCCCGCCTGATCCGATGGCGGCCAGCGCCGGCGGCGTTAGCAAGATCCGCAACGCCAAGCTGGTGAGCACATGATCCCTGATTTAACTTGCTCGGTTCCGGCAGCACGCGGCGCGGCGCTGAATTTTAGCCTTATTATTCTTGTTCAGATTAGATTCGCTACATCAGGGATTCATTCATTCTGTGTATTCAAACGAGGGCATGTTTTCGGTCAATAAGGAAGGAATAGCTGCCTGTGATCATGGAATCAAAAAAAAAATCGAAAATTTACTCTCTAGCGTGAGCTCCCCCATATTGCTGATATATACTGTATGTCTTTACCTCTTCTAGGTGCTTCTCGGCGACGTGGGCACCGGCAAGTCCAGCCTGGTGCTCCGGTTCGTGAAAGGACAGTTCGTCGAGTTCCAGGTGAGCACTAGTTCTGGTTCTCTTCACATGTGGTGGTCTACTGTGTTCCTCACCGTTGGTTTGTTTGTTTGTTTGTTTGGCTGCCTGCAGGAGTCGACCATTGGTGCCGCCTTCTTCTCGCAGACCCTGGCGGTCAACGACGAGACTGTCAAGTTCGAGATCTGGGACACGGCGGGGCAGGAGAGGTACCACAGCCTAGCGCCCATGTACTACCGGGGTGCCGCAGCAGCGGTCGTCGTCTACGACATAACCAATGCGGTTAGTATAGTATGATCACGGAGCGTCTAGAGATGCATTGCTTGAGAACGGAGTATAAACAAGGAATATCAACTCGTTGTTTGTATGACACCACCATTGTTTGTATGACACCACCATTGTTTGTATGAATAGCGCATTTTAATGACTTGCTTCAACTCGTTATTTTTATTAAGCGAATATCATCAAACTTAGTAGTAGTATTGAATCACCAACTGTGGTCTTCAAGGGAGTAACTGGTACCAACTTTTAAATCTGTAAAATCTTGCTCTTCCATACTTCTATCGTTGTAGCAAAAGGTTTGCGCTACTAGCTAGTTTAAATGGGAATACTCTCTGGTCTGGTGGACTTGTTGCTTACACTTCACCAACCACAATACGTAACCCTGACAACTTCAGGGCGAATTATCTGCCTCTGTCAAGCTTTCTTTGTTGAAACCCAGACAATCTCAACTTATTACCTAGTGAGTGGAACATTTCGATCCAATCATTATCAGTTGCACCCAGCCATCCAATACCCTGCTCTGTTCGACAGAGCCATGCCTGATTGTCATGGCAACCATATGAACCTGTAACTGAAATGTGTTGACACCACAATAATCACTTTGCTGAGCAGGCATATATAACTTCCAACTGTGATCTGGAAAAATACTTCTGCACTAGCTCTGACAGTTCAGCATGCGTGTGGTATCTGCCTGCGTGTGGTAACCACTTTCTCTAAAATTGGCTTTTCTAGCGAGTAATTGCTGTATATGGACATAGGCATTATAGTTGGCGTACGATTCAACATCGGCTGATCCCTCATGGGATGTGCTATTTTAAGCATATGTTGCCAAGTTGCTTTGCTGAACGAGGATTCAGATTCAAGTATGGAAAGATGAACCAACAAACCCCTTTGCACTTTGTTACTCCTTTGCCTGTGTTTTGTGAGCAAGCTACATGCAGAGAAGCTGCAGCATCTTTGTTTGTTTGATTGATTTTAACAAAGTCATATAGTCTTTCGTGGATTGTTATTTGACAGCTATAAGAGAATCCTTATGAGGATCTTATATATTGCCTACAAGTACGGCTATTTCGGTTAGGTGTACTCCCAGGCAATGCATAGCTGGTGAATCACAACTTGACCTGCACGGCTGCACAACATGCAAGTTTAATTACGTCCTGATTTGTACTGTGCAAATGTAAACCAATCCTGATTTGTACCACAAGCAAGTTTAGATCCATTCTCATTTGCTCATTATCCATAAAGTGTACCAATTATGTATAAGTAGGTGAATATTAGTTAATTAGAACATCATCGTTCTACCTTACAGGCCTCTTTTACACGTGCAAAGAAATGGGTTCAAGAACTTCAAGCACAAGGTAATCATTTTACGCCTTTATGGTACTAATTTCTTTATTTGAGACTTGGAAATATGTATTTATGTGGCTATTGTTTGCTCAGAAAATTTGATCTTGTGAGTGCAAGGACAGCACTGCTAGTGCTTGGAGAGGGTGTTTTTGTGTAGATGTGCTGGCAGATGACAGTTTCTAAACCTAGATTGTTTCAATGCAGGAAATCCGAACACAGTAATGGCTCTTGCTGGGAACAAGGCTGATATGTTAGAGGCAAGGCAGGTGCCAGTTGAAGTATGTAACCCTGCTTCTTGAATCTCACTTCTAATTGTTTCCATGCCTTGACATCGTAACTTTCACAATTCTCTCTTACATGGCACTACCAAACCAGTAGCAGGTTGCATGTTTCTTATGTATATTTGGAGCTGTGTTCTCCGTGAAGCTAGAGAACAATGTGTAGGAAAAAAATCATTACTTTACATGAAATATCACAACTGAAAAAAATGTTATGCTTGAATTGCAAGAGGAGTATTATGCTGATTGGTTTAATCATTTGGGAGTCAATAAGCATCATCACAATGTGCTGCTGACAAACCTGCAAACAAATGCATGCATCATTTTCAGCTTGTTTGGTTCTCGTAGTTTTTCATTACATGCGAGAGAACAACATTTTGGTTCCCTGTCATTGGGTTATTTGAACGGTTTATTAAGGGGTAAATTACTTGCGGTGCAGGAAGCAAAGACTTATGCTCAAGAGAACGGACTCTTCTTCATGGAAACATCTGCTAAAACAGCAGCCAATGTGAACGATGTGTTTTACGAGATCGGTGGGCATAAAATACTGTCATTCATTTTACTGTTGTCTGCATCCAAAAGAAGGAAAGTCCATTCCTTGCTCCTGCAAATTTCTAATCACTACTTCTTTGTTGGCACATCCGATTTCAGCGAAGAGATTGCTCCAGGGACAGCAGTCCCAGAACCCGCAGGCAGGGATGGTCCTCTCGCAGAGACCAACTGAGAGGATGGTGAGCAGTTCATCATGCTGCTCGTCGTAAAATGTCCTGAAGAGACCGCTGCCAGGGACAGCTAAAGGCCTTTGAAATCCACAAAAAATGTATATGCGCCGCAGATGCTGATGATGATTGCGAAAAATGTGTATCCCAGCTTGCTACAGTTCTAGCCCTTGTTTCTTGTCATGTTTCGTTCTGTAAATGTGAATAGTTGAATGTTTCTGCTGCAGATATTCAGATATGTTACTACAGTGCATTCCCATGTTCAAAAGTTTCTGAATGACCAGAGTGAATATTCACGCTTTGGTTTAATATGTTATATATTTGGCGCTTGAAACAAACCACAGAATATTGGAATTGAAATTGTGCAATTTGTGACAATAAAATTGCTGATTCTATTCAGCACAATTTGTCACAAAAGTCGTTAGTCAAGTAACAGAAGTCATTTTTTTAAATAAAAAGAACATCTTTGGTGATCCAAAGATACCAGAAGAGAATGAATAAAGGGAAGCCAAGCAAAGGTATAGATGCATATAATTTTTCCTTGTCAATTTTCGACAGGTTCATGGGAACACATTATTCCGACTGGAAATCAGTATGTGCCATATTCTTTTCTCTCTAATGTTATCTATGATGTTCAAATTCTTCATTCACTGGATGTAATCGTCGTTGTAGCTGTCGCTGATCACCGACACGAACCGCTCGAGCCATGGCAACTGGTGGAGGTCCTTCATGGTGTCGACAACGTATGAGTCTGCGCATCGGGGCGGTGACTGACTCTGACTCGGGTGGTGGTCACCTCCAAGGCTGAACCCACCTGCGAGGAACCGCTGGATAAGCGCCAGCTGCGCCCTCTCCTGCTCCGAGTAGCCCTCGATGGCTGTGGGCATGCAGTCAAATGTGTCCCATGCCCAGATCTCGGATGCCTGGCATGACTGTGCCGCCGAGGGCTCGGTGATGCTATCTTCGTCCCAGAAGACACACTGGCATGTCTGCACGCCGCGGTTGTACTCCGCACCACAGGAGTAGCAGAACTCATGGCCACACCTGCCGAAGTTGCAAAGAGGACTTCAGCATGGAGGTTAAAACTAGAAAATTGCTTACAGAATTAAGTAGACTGGTACAGCAGAACTTAGTTCGACTTCTGCACATACTTGTCTAGAAACCTCATGAATCTCAGGGCATCTGAGGGTTAAACTGAAACAACCAGAAAGCTTTAATACAACCAGAAATCATACCAGCAAGTCATATGGAAGCAGCCTTGCGTGAGCTCGATCATGCTTCGACACCCGTTGCAACGCCTCCATCTATTGTTCTGTGCCAACCGATGCAAAGACAAGTCTCCCGCGTCTCTGTCCTCAAGGGGCAGGCTCTGGTACTCGTCGCAACCCATCATGATGTGCCACGGCACTCCACAGTTGATACAGATATCACCATGGCATTCTGGGCACTCGATGCAGTTGAGATCCGACTGACTGGAGGAGCTTGCCCTCGAGAAGTGCTGGCTAAGGTCTAATAAAACCGAACAGTTCGGAAAGGGGCAATAAAATCTTTCCATCACTGATGTGCCAGCCATTGCAAAAGCCCTCTCCAGGGATTCGTAGCTGCTAACTGGCAGGAACGATTTACACTCACCAGCTGAAATGTGATATTTACACCTTAATTGCGGGCATCTTATAGGCAGCTTTGACGTGTGCAGCTTTTCCTCGACATAGGCTATCAAGCAGCTGTAGCAGAATGTGTGGGAACAGCCCACCTTGATCATCTGGGAACCCCGTCTTTCCTCGCAGCATATTGGGCAGGTGACGACCTCGTAGGGAGATACATACATGACACCTATTGCTTCTTTGGCCAACTTCAAGGGCCTCTCGAGTTCGAAGCTAGGAAGCAGTATTAGATCGAAGTCTTCCAGCTTATCGACCAGCTCCAGAATCCTGTGCCCTAAAGCTACTAAAAGCTGGTCTTCGAGAATTTCAGCTTCTGCTATCTGTTGTGAAAAATAAGAAAATAAAGACTTGTTGAGTTTATCAAAATATGAAGAACTGGTAGTTAATTATCCAAACTAAAATAGCGCCGCGGAACAGAATGAACTATATAGCTTCTGTACAGACTACCTTAAATAGGGCAGTACATGCACATTCACTGCCATTTCACTTTTTAGCACTCTGTTCCTCGCATTATAATTCATACAAGATTTTCCATATTTCCGACTTGATATAACAATCTAACGGCTATGTATACACCTATTATTGACTAATTTGGAATAGCCACAAGGGAAAAAGGTCATTCATCGGAATTACAAAATTACGGTCATTTAGATTTAGCAGCAAGGATTGTGGATTTCCAAGGATGATACAAATCATCGTGTGAAGTGTCATCACACCTCAAGAAAACAACCATGATAGTCATTTTCATTAAACTGAAGAGTTAAGTGATATTTTAAGATCAATTAAGTGACTCTTTTATTCTGATTAACAAAGACGGAACAAAGATCATATCAGTCAGTGAGCTGCCTGAAACGAATTATCTCAATGTATTCATCAATTATACTGCAAGAATCAGAAACTCTTACCTGAAAGTACAACTTCTCCGAATTGGTGAAGGCGAAGATCTTCGTTATGCCATTCTGCAACGCAACAGACAGGCCGTCCATCAGTGCCAGGTGCTCAGCCACCAGCTCGTCCACAAAGAAGTTGAGCTTCTTCTGCACCCTAAGAACAGGCACCCCTGGTGCCCTCTCCATCACCACGCCAATCCCAGACAGCTTCTTCCCCTCGGCGTCGTCCGAGCTCGACGACACGCCCTTGAAGAATAGGCGGACCGAGGTCTCGTTAAGCTCCTCGTCGGCGATGCCGGCCGTGAAGGACTCCTCCGTGTCCTCCCACTCCTCCTCGTCCCCGCAGCAGCTCCTGAAGTCGTCCTCGCCTCTCGGATTGCCGGCGAACGCGTCACTGGCATCAGACTGCCTCTCCTCCATCTTGGAATCCAATCCAGTCGAAATGCCCCTCACTCAAAATTCAGTTAGAAGGTCATTTCTTGCCCAATTTTCGCAATACTCATCCAATCGACCCCACGGATTGGGGAATCAGAAACTGGGGGCAAAAACGGCCAGGAGGCACCAGGCGGAGCTCCACACCGCGAATTCCACCGCCGCGATGGCGAAATTGGCGGAGACGGCGACCAAATTCACCCAGATGCTGGAGCTCTCCACGAACCTCCAATTACTCATATATGCGCCGCTCGATAATTCCAGCCTCGCGAGCAAAATTGGCCGCCACGAGCTCCAGTCGCTGAATCTGCAAGACAAAAAAATAGTACCACGAACCGTGACCAGAAATTAGAAATCGTAGCTCAATTATCGATTTTGGGTGAACTCGGCCGGACAGATCTAGAAGATTTCGAGCAGTTGGTCAAAGGCTGCAGCTTCGAGCTCCAAAATTAAGAGCAAAACAAAAAAAAAAGTCGCTGACAGCAAGAGAAATTCCCCCCCTCTCTCCCGTGCACCAGAAAGAAAGAAAGAGGAAAAAAAATCGGGGATAAATCACACTCCCAGAACCGGCAATCAGTCAACAGTCCTCGAATTTCAGCTCGGAAAACAAGGGGAGAGAAAATCACCTGCGGGGGACGGGGTCACATGGAGTGCGGCGTCATCGTGGCCGACACGAGAGGGATGAGAAGCTGCGGCGGGTGAATGTGGACAAAGATGGAAGCTTTCCCTCTCGTCGGTGGGGAACGGGGAAGGTGGCAGCGGTGGAAGAATCGATTCGGAGAGACAGAGAGAGAATGAGGTGGAGTGCAGTTAAAGCAAGAACCCTAATTATTCCTTCTCATTACAGACTGTGTGTGTGTCGAATTATTGCCTCCATTTATTTTCATTTTTACACTTTGATTAGAGCATCCCATTAGATGGTGTAGGTGTAAAAAACCTATCATATACTGTACAGCACTTGGGTGCAAAAAATGGTTAGGTATAAAAAATGTGGTCCGAGGCGTGGTCCAATTTTACAGCCACACGCCCCCTCCAACCGTCACTTTTGTTCCTTATCGCGTGCACATCTCCCCATCCGACCGTGTGACCGCAGCGCCGTTCTCGGCGACTTGACCTAAATCTGGCCAGCCGTAGCTCCCCCGTCGCCCACCGACATGTCCCCACCGCCCGCCGACGTGTCCCCGCCGCACCTTGTCGGACTGTCTCCGCAAAGAGAGATGGCCGGAAACGCGCATGGGCACCGTCGTCGAGCCTGCCTCCCGTCGACGCACAACCGGTGTTCGACAGGAGGCCGAAGGTAGTTTCTTGATCATTTTCTTAATTTGATTGTGTCATTTTGGTCTACTTTTTTGGACAGGGTGTTTCTGCACCCGGGTGCATATGCACCCTTTATTTGAAATACATATTAAATATATTTACAAATGTCAAAAAAAATATAAATAAAAATGCCGCATGTATACCTTGACATGTTACATGCTCACAAAGTTGTCTCAGCAAAAATTAAGATGTTTTGTACCCTGTGCAAAAAAGACAAATTTTTGGTGCTAAAATAGTCTATTTCTCGAGGTATTATTTGTCTTTTTTACACAGGGTATAAAAATTGTCGGTTTTATGTGAAACTTTACGTGCACACATAGAACATGTCCCTCTACATGCTAATTTTTTTTTTCTAATTTTTTTATATTTTTGAAATATGTTTTATACATACCGGGTGCATATGCACCCGGGATTAGTTTTGGTTTTCTGCTACTTTTTTGTGCTAGTTTGTTAATGGTAGAATTATGTTTTGTATAGATATCCTCAAGCAAGAGTTCAAGCTCTTTTGACTACACGACGCAACAACAAACATCTGAAGCGTGGCGGCTCGGTACTCGACACGCTGAAGCTTCGCCAAGAGAGGATCGATGCCGACCAGCGGCTCATGCGCAACTACTTCATTGAGGATCCAATCTATCCCGAGCGGTGGTTCCATCGCCGGTTTCGGATGGGGCTGGAGTTGTTCAAGTTCATTGCTAAGGCGGTGACCTTGTGTGACCCCTTCTTTGAACAAAGAAGGAATGCAGCCGGCCAACTTGGGCATAACACATTTCAGAAGGTCACCGCTGCATTGCGCCAGATGGCGTATGGAATCATGGCTGATCTTGTTCATGATAACTTGGCGATGAGTGACAGCCAAGCCAACAAGTGCGTCAAGCACTTCGCTATTGCTATGGTGAATGTGTTTGCCCCTAAGTACTTGAGAGCTCCCAATGCTCAAGACACCGCTAGAATATTGGCGAACAATGCCGCCCGTGGTTTCCCGGGAATGCTTGGATCCATAGATTGTATGCATTGTAGGTGGAATAATTGTACGGCGGCTTGTCCATGCCAATTCCAAGGACACAAGAAGGACTCCACAATCATCTTTGAAGTTGTCGTCGATCAGGAGACATGGATTTGGCATGCTTTATTTGGGATTCCCAGATCTTGCAATGACATCAATGTTCTTCACAGGACACCTTTCTTTGCCAAGCTAGCCACTGGAGAGAAGTCCCTAGAACCGCCTTTTCGAGCGTAGTCAACTTTTCTGTACTCTTGACGCGATTTTCTTCAGTAATTGCAGGTTCATTTGTTAGTATGACGTGATTTGCCTAGCCATGGCCCGCGCCTGTTGGAGATATGCCCAAGAGGCAATAATAAAATGGTTATTATAATATATATTTGTGTTTATGATAAATGTTTGCATACCATGCTATAATTGTATTAACCGAAACATTGATACATGTGTGTTATGTAAACAACAAGGAGTCCCTAGTAAGCCTCTTGTATAACTAGCTTGTTGATTAATAGATGATCATGGTTTCGTGATCATGAACATTGGATGTTATTAATAACAAGGTTATGTCATTAGATGAATGATATAATGGACATACACCCAAATAAGCGTAGCATAAGATCACGTCATTAAGTTCAGTTTGCTATAAGCTTTCGATACATAGTTACCTAGTCCTTCGACCATGAGATCATGTAAATCACTTATACCGGAAGGGTACTTTGATTACATCAAACGCCACTGCGTAAATGGGTGGTTATAAAGGTGGGATTAAGTATTCGGAAAGTATGAGTTGAGGCATATGGATCGAGAGTGGGATTTGTCCATCCCGATGATGGATAGATATACTCTGGGCCCTCTCGGTGGAATGTCGTCTGATTAGCTTGCAAGCATGTGAATAGTTCACAAGAGATGATATGCCACGGTACGAGTAAAGAATACTTGTCGGTGACGAGGTTGAACAAGGTATCGTGATACCGATGATCGAACCTCGGACAAGTAGAGTATCGCGTGACAAAGGGAATCAGTATCGTATGTAAATGGTTCAATCGATCACTAAGTTATCGTTGAATATGTGGGAGCCATTATGGATCTCCAGATCCCGCTATTGGTTATTTCTCGGAGAGAAGTCTCAACCATGTCTGCATAGTTCATGAACTGTAGGGTGACACACTTAAGGTTTGATGTCGTTTTAAGTAGATACAGTATGAAATATGGAATGGAGTTTGAATTTTGTTCGGAGTCTCGGATAGGATCCAGGACATCACGAGGAGGTCCGGAATGGTCCGGAGAATAATATTCATATAGGAAGTCACTTTCCAAGTTTGAAAATGATCCGGTGCATTTATGGAAGGCGCTAGAATGTTCTAGAACTTTCCGGAAGAAATCACCATGGAAGGTGGAGTCCCGGTTGGACTCCACCAACCCTAACCAGCCAACCAAGTGGGAGGGTGGAGTCCATGGTGGACTCCACCTCCTTGGCCGGCCAACAAGGGGGGGAAGGGGAGAGTCCCTGTCCCTCTAGGTTTCGTCCATATGTCAGTTTTTGAATTGGGGTCTTATTCAGATCTTTGGGCAAACCCTTGGGTGTTCCACCTATATAATGAGGAGGAGAGGGAGGGGGCAGCCACAATGTTGGCCGCACCACCTAGGGCTCCCCAAGGCCGGCGCCCAAGAGAGCCCCCTCTCCCAAACCCTAGCACCACTCCCTTCTCCACCTCTCTCACGTAGTGCTTAGGCGAAGCCCTGCCGGAGATCTCCACCACCACCGCCACCACGCTGTCATGCTGTCGGGATTATGAGGAGGATCTACTACATCCGCTGCCCGCTAGAACGGGGAGAAGGACGTCATCATCAACACCGAACGTGTGACCGAGTACGGAGGTGTGATGTCTACGGGAGCTTCTATTCTTGTAGACAGTATTGGGCCTCCAAGAGCAGAGGTTTGTAGAACAGCAGCAAGTTTTCCTTAAGTGAATCACCCAAGGTTTATCGAACTCAGGGAGGAAGAGGTCAAAGATATCCCTCTCAAGCAACCCTGCAACCACAAAGCAAGAAGTCTCTTGTGTCCCCAACACACCTAATAGGTGCACTAGTTCGGCGAAGAGATAGTGAAATACGGGTGGTATGAATGAATATGAGCAGTAGTAACGGCGCCAGAAAATAGCTTGCTGGCGTGTAGTTGATGGTGGTAATATGGTAGCAGTAGTAACCGTTGCGGTCAGAAACCCACCGGCGGGCAGCGACTGGCAACACCGTAGAGCCGAGAACAACTCAGGGCTGCGGCTGGCCCTGGTCCCTCAGAGCGACGGCCCGCAAAGCCTTCTGGTCACACGTCCGATGCAGTCGCAAGGGCGTGCCACCCGACCTATACCGGTCGGGAAGGTGTTGGATGATGCCTCGCTTAGTTTCCTGCATGGCATACACGTAAACGTTAAATACGAGCCTCGATCGGCTCTCAGGTTATCCTGTGAATCGGCTCAAAGAGCCGATCCACCCATGATCCGTACGAGGTGTACGAATATATGGTGGTCCTGCTTGATCAAGATTAAGCTAAAGCGATCTACGACGATTTAGGGTTTTCACCGCATAATCGGATCATCCTACTCACGATTGGGCCTCGCGCTCGCGTACGGTGATCGTAAGCCGATCCTAGACGGGGCCTAAAAACCAACACGAGGTTGATCCCCGGAACATCCTGTCTAGGGCTAGCAAACTACACCCTACACGCCGCTGGATCCTCCAACCCTTTGTAAGGCCTAACTATTGCGGATATTAAACTAATCCTTGAAGAACAAGGAGCAACCGTAACGGATCGGATCTACTAAACAATGATCAAGCGGGGTGCCGCCCTACACCTAAGATAGGTGTAAGGGCGGCTAGATGTATAAGGGTTGCACTACGATAGCATATGATACGAAGAACAATGCTAACCCTAACACATCTAAGATAACTACGTTGCTCGCCATCAAAAAGGCTTCGAGTACGAGCAACGCATGAACAACGTAATAAGCTTGTGCTTGCCTAGATCGCAAGATGCGATCTAGGCAGCATGGTGCTACCGGAAGAAACCCTCGAGACGAAGGAGTTGGCGATGCGCCGAGATTGGTTTGTGTTGAACGTTGGTTGTTGTTTATTCCATAAACCCTAGATACATATTTATAGTCCGTAGACTTTCTAACGTGGGAATAATCCCAACCGTGCACGAGGCAAACTCTAACTAACCGACACGTAATCTACTATGTTACAGATACAAGGGCAAACTAGCCCAAACTTTGCATATAAGGCCGATTCACGTATTCCTCCCGTATATAATCTTCAAGCCCATCTTGATCGCGGCCCACCTCTGCTTCGGTCAAATTCTGGTGATAACAGTAACACAGTAAAACAGTAAACAAGCAGCGATAGCAGTATTTAGGAACAAGGCCTAGGGATTACACTTTCACTAGTGGACACTCTCAACATTGATCACATAACAGAATAGATAAATGCATACTCTACACTCTTGTTGGATGATGAACACATTGCGTAGGATTACACGAACCCTCAATGCCGGAGTTAACAAGCTCCACAATTCAATGTTCATATTTAAATAACCTTAGAGTGCATGAAAGATCAATTCGACTAAACCAAGTACTAACATAGCATGCACACTCGTCACCTTCATGCTATGTAGGAGGAATAATACACATCAATACTATCATAGCAATAGTTAACTTCATAATCTACAAGAGATCATAATCATAGCATAAACCAAGTACTTCATGATGCACACACTTGCCAACATTACATCATGGAGGAGGAATAGACTACTTTAATAACATCACTAGAGTAGCACATAGATGATATTCAACTAGATCACAAAGAGAGAGAGAGATGAACCACATAGCTACAGCAGAGTCCTCAGCCCCAGGGGTGAATTACTCCCTCCTCATCATGGAGGCAGCGATGGCGGTGAAGATGGCGGTGGAGACGGCGGTGGAGATGGCTCCGGGGGCAATTCCCCGTCCCGGCAGGGTGCCGGAACAGAGACTTCTGTCCCCCGAATTGGAGTTTCGCGATGTGGCGGCGCCCCTGGAGTCTTTCTGGAGTTTCGTCAAGAGTTATCGCGTTTTTAGGTCGAGACGGCTTTAATAGGCGAAGTGGCAGCCTCGGAGGGGGCCTGGGGGGGCCACACCATAGGGCGGCGCGGCCCCCCCTCTGGCCGCGCCAGGGTGTGGTGTGGGGCCCCCAGGGTTTCCCTCTGGCGGCTCTCGGGTGTTCTGGAAGGCTCCGGGAAAAATAGGACCCTGGGTCTTGATTTCGTCCAATTCGAGAATATTTCGTTACTAGGATTTACGAAACCAAAAACAGCGAGAAAACGAGAAGCGGCTCTTCGGCATCTTGTTAATAGGTTAGTTCCGAGAAAATGCACGAATATGACATAAAGTGTGCATAAAACATGTAGGTATCATCAATAATATGGCATGGAACATAAGAAATTATCGATACGTCGGAGACGTATCAAGCATCCCTAAGCTTAGTTACTGCTCGTCCCGAGCGAGTAAAACGATAACAAAGATAATTTCTGAAGTGACATGCCATCATAACCTTGATCATACTATTTGTAAACATATGTAGTGGATGCAGCGATCAAAACAATGGTAATGACATGAGTAAACAAGTGAATCATAATGCAAAGACTTTTCATGAATAGTACTTCAAGACAAGCATCAATAAGTCTTTTATAAGTATTAACTCATAAAGCAATAAATCAAAGTAAAGGTATTGAAGCAACACAAAGGAAGATTAAGTTTCAGCGGTTGCTTTCAACTTGTAACATGCATATCTCATGGATAATTGTCAACATAGAGTAATATAACAAGTACAATATGCAAGTATGTAGGAATCAATGCACAGTTCACACAAGTGTTTGCTTCTTGAGGTGGAGAGAGATAGGTGAACTGACTCAACATAAAAATAAAAAAAATGGTCCTTCAAAGAGGAAAGCATCGATTGCTATATTTGTGCTAGAGCTTTTATTTTGAAAACATGAAACAATTTTGTCAACGGTAGTAATAAAGCATATGAGTTATGAAAGTTATATCTTACAAGTTGCAAGCCTCATCCATAGTATACTAATAGTGCCCGCACCTTGTCCTAATTAGCTTGGACTACCGGATCTTTGCAATGCACATGTTTTAACCAAGTGTCACAAAGGGGTACCTCCATGCCGCCTGTACAAAGGTCTAAGGAGAAAGCTCGCATTTTGGATTTCTCGCTTTTGATTATTCTCAACTTAGACATCCATACCGGGATAACATGGACAACAGATAATGGACTCCTCTTTAATGCATAAGCATGTGGCAACAATTACTATTCTCATATGAGATTGAAGATGTGTGTCCAAAACTGAAACTTCCACCATGAATCATGGCTTTAGTTAGGGCCCAATGTTCTTCTCTAACAATATGCATGCTCCAACCATTAAGGTGGTAGATCTCTCTTACTTCAGACAAGACGGACATGCATAGCAACTCACATGATATTCAACAAAGAATAGTTGATGGCGTCCCCGAAGCATGGTTATCGCACAACAAGCAACTTAATAAGAGATAAAGTGCATAAGTACATATTCAATACCACAATAGTTTTTAAGCTATTTGTCCCATGAGCTATATATTGCAAAGGTGAATGATGGAATTTTAAAGGTAGCACTCAAGCAATTTACTTTGGAATGGCGGATAAATACCATGTAGTAGGTAGGTATGGTGGACACAAATGGCATAGTGGTTGGCTCAAGTATTTTGGATGCATGAGAAGTATTCCCTCTCGATACAAGGTTTAGGCTAGCAAGGTTATTTGAAACAAACACAAGGATGAACGGTGCAGCAAAACTCACATAAAAGACATATTGTAAACATTATAAGACTCTACACCGTCTTCCTTGTTGTTCAAAACTCAATACTAGATGTTATCTAGACTCTAGAGAAACCAAATATGCAAACCAAATTAGCAAGCTCTAAGTGTTTCTTCATTAATGGGTGCAAAGTATATGATGCAAGAGCTTAAACATGAGCACAACAATTGCCAAGTATCAAATTATCCAAGACATTTTAGAGTTACTACATGTAGTATTTTCCAATTCCAACCATATAACAATTTAACGAAGAAGAAACTTCGCCATGAATACTATGAGTAGAGCCTAAGGACATACTTGTCCATATGCTACAGCGGAGCGTGTCTCTCTCCCACAAAGTGAATGCTAGGATTCATTTTATTCAAACAAAACAAAAAATAAAAACAAACCGACGCTCCAAGCAAAGTGCATAAGATGTGACGGAATAAAAATATAGTTTCGGGGGAGGAACTCGATAATGTTGTCGATGAAGAAGGGGATGCCTTGGGCATCCCCAAGCTTAGACGCTTGAGTCTTCTTATAATATGCAGGGGTGAACCACCGGGGCATCCCCAAGCTTAGAGCTTTCACTCTCCTTGATCATATTGCATCATACTCCTCTCTTGATCCTTGAAAACTTCCTCCACACCAAACTCGAAACAACTCATTAGAGGGTTAGTGCACAATAAAAATTCACATGTTCAGAGGTGACACAATCATTCTTAACACTTTTGGACATTGCATAAAGCTACTGGACATTAATGGATCAAAGAAATTTATCCAACATAGCAAAAGAGGCAATGCGAAATAAAAAGGCAGAATCTGTCAAAACAGAACAGTCCGTAAAGATGGATTTTATTAGGCCAACAGACTTGCTCAAATGAAAATGCTCAAATTTAATGAAAGTTGCGTACATATCTTAGGATCATGCACGTAAATTGGCTTAATTTTCTGAGCTACCTACAGGGAGGTAGACCCAGATTCGTGACAACAAAGAAATGCTGGAACTGCAGCAGTAATCCAAATCTAGTACTTACTTTACTATCAAAGACTTTACTTGGCACAACAAAACTCAAAACTAAGATAAGGAGAGGTTGCTACAGTAGTAAACAACTTCCAAGACTCAAATATAAAACAAAGTACTGTAGCAAAATAACACATGGGTTATCTCCCAAGAAGTTCTTTCTTTATAGCCGTTAAGATGGGCTCAGCAGTTTTAATGATGCACTCGCAAAAGATAGTATGTGAAGCAAAAGAGAGCATCAAGAGGCAAATTAAAAACACATTTAAGTCTAACATGCTTCCTATGCATAGGAATCTTGTAAATAAACAAGTTCATGAAGAGCAAAGTAACAAGCATAGGAAGATAAAACAAGTATAGCTTCAAAAATTTCAGCACATAGAGAGGTGTTTTAGTAACATGAAAATTTCTACAACCATATTTTCCTCTCTCATAATAACTTTCAGTAGTGTCATGAGAAAACTCAACAATATAACCATCACATAAAGCTTTCTTATCATGAGTCTCATGCATAAAATTATTACTCTCCACATAAGCATAATCAATTTTATTAGTAATAGTGGGAGCAAATTCAACAAAGTAGCTATCATTATTATTCTCATCAAGTGTAGGAGGCATAGTATAATCACAATAAAATTTACTCTCCATAGTAGGTTGTACCAAAAGACCACTATTATAATCATCATAAATAGGAGGCAAAGTATCATAAAAAAAAAATTTCTCCTCAATGCTTGGGGGACTAAAAAGATCATAAAAACCAGCTTCCCCAAGCTTAGAACTTTCTATATTATTATCAACAATGGTGTTCAAAGCGTTCATACTAATATTACTACCAGCATGCAAATAAGATTTCATAGGTTTTTTAATTTTCGCATCAAACCATCCATGTCTTAAATCAGGAAATAGAATAAGAAGCTCATTGTTGTCCATTATGCCAAACTAGTGTAAACAAGAAACAAAAAGATGCAATTGCGGGATCTAAAGGAAATAGCTTCGAGCACAAACACAATGGCGCCGGAAAAGCATCATTATCGGAACCGGAGTATGAGTGCATTTTTACCTTTCCTCCCGGCAACGGCGCCGAGAAAATAGCTTGATGTCTACGGGAGCTTCTATTCTTGTAGACAGTGTTGGGCCTCCAAGAGCGAGAGGTTTGTAGAACAGCAGCAAGTTTCCCTTAAGTGAATCACCCAAGGTTTATCGAACTCGGGGAGGAAGAGGTCAAAGATATCCCTCTCAAGCAACCACTGCAACCACAAAGCAAGAAGTCTCTTGTGTCCCCAACACACCTAATAGGTGCACTAGTTCGGCGAAGAGATAGTGAAATACAGGTGGTATGAATGAATATGAGCGAGTAGTAACGGCGCCAGAAAATAGCTTGCTTGGCGTGTAGTTGATGGTGGTAATATGGTAGCGTAGTAACACGAGTAAAACAGTAAACAAGCAGCGATAGCGATATTTAGGAACAAGGCCTAGGGATTACACTTTCACTAGTGGACACTCTCAACATTGATCACATAACAGAATAGATAAATGCATACTCTACACTCTTGTTGGATGATGAACACATTGCGTAGGATTACACGAACCCTCAATGCCGGAGTTAACAAGCTCCACAATTCAATGTTCATATTTAAATAACCTTAGAGTGCATGAAAGATCAATTCGACTAAACCAAGTACTAACATAGCATGCACACTGTCACCTTCATGCTATGTAGGAGGAATAATACACATCAATACTATCATAGCAATAGTTAACTTCATAATCTACAAGAGATCATAATCATAGCATAAACCAAGTACTTCATGATGCACACACTGCCAACATTACATCATGGAGGAGGAATAGACTACTTTAATAACATCACTAGAGTAGCACATAGATGATATTCAACTAGATCACAAAGAGAGAGAGAGATGAACCACATAGCTACGAGCGAGCCCTCAGCCCTGGGGTGAATTACTCCCTCCTCATCATGGAGGCGGCGATGGCGGTGAAGATGGCGGTGGAGACGGCGGTGGAGATGGCTCCGGGGGCAATTCCCCGTCCCGGCAGGTGCCGGAACAGAGACTTCGTCCCCGAATTGGAGTTTCGCGATGTGGCGGCGCCCCTGGAGTCTTTCTGGAGTTTCGTCAAGAGTTATCGCGTTTTTAGGTCGAGACGGCTTTAATAGGCGAAGAGGCAGCCTCGGAGGGGGCCTGGGGGGCCCACACCATAGGGCGGCGCGGCCCCCCCTGGCCGCGCCAGGGTGTGGTGTGGGGCCCCCAGGGTTTCCTACGGCGGCTCTCGGGTGTTCGGAAGGCTCCGGGAAAAATAGGACCCCGGGTCTTGATTTCGTCCAATTCCAAGAATATTTCGTTACTAGGATTTCACGAAACCAAAAACAGCAGAAAACGAGAACTGGCTCTTCGGCATCTTGTTAATAGGTTAGTTCCAGAAAATGCACGAATATGACATAAAGTGTGCATAAAACATGTAGGTATCATCAATAATATGGCATGGAACATAAGAAATTATTGATACGTCGGAGACGTATCAAGGTGCTGCCCGACTGTGGCACCGTCAAGATCTTCTACGCGCTTTCGAAAGCGGCAAGTGATCGACTACAGCAACAACGAGATCTAATCTCGTAGGCTTTGGAAATCTTCGAGGGTTATTAGTCTCATGATCTTCTCGTTGCTACCATCTTCTAGATTGGATCTTGGTTTGTTATTCGTTCTTGCGGTAGGAATTTTTTGTTTTCTATGCTACGAATCCCATCAGCGCCTAGGGGTGGTCTGGAGCCCCTGGCGGCCACCGACCTCGCCCTTCCGCCTATAAATACCTCCCATTGCAAAAACCCTAAATGAATCGGCCTCCATCCATGAAAAGTTCCGTAGCTCCGCCGATGTCGCAAATAATATTCGGGGGATAGAAGTCTCTGTTCCGGCACCCTGCCGGGACGGGGAATTGCCCCTGGAGCCATCTCCATCGACTCCACCGCCATCTTCATCGTTGTTGCTGCCTCCCATGATGAGGAGTGAGTGGTTCTCTCCCGAGGCTGAGGGCTTTACCGGCAGCTATGTGGACTATCCATCTCTCCATGGTATGATCTTTATGTGATCATGAGCTTTGTAGTCTAGTTGAATATGTAGATGTTATTCTTCAACTATTATGCTACTCAAGTGGTTTTATTATGTGATCTCCGGGGACATCATGTCCAACGGTGTGAAGGTGATAGTGTGCACATCGTGTTTGTTTCTTAAGCTTAATTTACAGAAATACTTATGAATTGTGGTGTCTAGTTAGTACCATCTTTGTATGCTCAAAGTGACAGCGTGGAGTGTTCATAGATTGGAAATGCGAACTTTAAGGAATGCTTATGCAGCCCTACAGAGTGAATTTGTGTTTATTACCAAACCGGAGAGTGGTTCAGAGTAGCATAGTAAAGTGATAATATCTATGTATTCAATTATGGTATCATTGTTGAGAGTGTCCACTAGTGAAAGTATGATCCCTAGGCCTTGTTTCCAAGCATTGAAACACCGTTTACAACCAGTTCTGCTACATGTTTGCTTGCTGCCATTTTTATTTCAGATTGCAATTACTACTTACAATCATTCATGTTACTTGTATTTCATTATCTCTTCGTCGAACTAGTGCACCTATACACCTGACAAGTGTATTAGGTGTGTTGGGGACACAATAGACTTCTTGTATCGTGATTGTAGGGTTGCTTGAGAGGGATATCTTTGACCTCTACCTCCCTGAGTTTGATAAACCTTAGGTCATTCACTTAAGGGAAACTTGCTGATGTTCTACAAACCTCTGCACTTGGAGACTCAACACTGTCTACAAGAATAGAAGCGTGCGTAGACATCATTATGCAGCCACCCATGTTGGGTAATAAACTTCTTGGCCATTTAATCCAACTGCGTAGACACCTCCGTAAAGAGGTCACGGTCCTCCAAACGCTGAGGCGACGACCATAAATGGAGTAAAGTTGTACACCGGTAGATGACCTTGATACGTCTCAAACGTATCTATAATTTCTTATGTTCCATGCTACTTTTATGATGATACTCATATGTTTTATACACATTATATGTCATTATTATGCATTTTCCGGCACTAACCTATTGACGAGATGCCGAAGAGCCGATTCTTTGTCTCTGCTGTTTTTGGTTTCAGATATCCTAGTAAGGAAATATTCTCGGAATTGGACGAAATCAACGCCCAGGGTCCTATTTTTGCACGAAACTTCCAGAAGTCCGAGGGAGAGACGAAGTGGGGCCACGGGGCGCCGCCACAGTAGGCCAGCGCGGCCAACAGGGGGCCCGCGCGGCCCTGCTGTGTGAGGCCCCCGTGACGCCCTTTGACCTGCCCTTCCGCCTACTTAAAGCCTCCGTCGCGAAACCCCCAGTACCGAGAGCCACGATACGGAAAACCTTACAGAGACGCCGCTGCCGCCAATCCCATCTCGGGGATTCGGGAGATCGCCTCCGGCACCCTGCCGGAGAGGGGAATCATCTCCCGGAGGTCTCTTCATCGCCATGATCGCCTCCGGATCGATGTGTGAGTAGTTCACCCCTGGACTATGGGTCCATAGCAGTAGCTAGATGGTCGTCTTCTCCCCATTGTGCTATCATGTTAGATCTTGTGAGCTGCCTATCATGATCAAGATCATCTATTTGTAATCCTTCATGTTGTGTTTGTTGGGATCCGATGAATATTGAATACTATGTCAAGTTGATTATCAATCTATCATATATGTTATTTATGTTCTTGCATGCTCTCCGTTGCTAGTAGAGGCTCGGCCAAGTTGATACTTGTGACTCCAAGAGGGAGTATTTATGCTCGATAGTGGGTTAATGCCTCCATTAAATGCGGGACAGATGACGAGAAAGTTCTAAGGTTGTGGATGTCGTTGTTGCTACTAGGGATAAAACATCGATGCTTTGTCTAAGGATATTTGTGTTGATTACATTACGCACCATACTTAATGCAATTGTCTGTTGTTTACAACTTAATACCGGAGGGGGTTCGGATGATAACTCTGAAGGTGGACTTTTTAGGCATAGATGCATGTCTGGATAGCGGTCTATGTACTTTGTCGTAATGCCCCGATTAAATCTCATAGTACTCATCATGATATATGTATGTGCATTGTTATGCCTTCTTTATTTGTCAATTGCCCAACTGTAATTTGTTCACCCAACATCTCGCTATCTTATGGGAGAGACACCACTAGTGGACTGTGGACCCCGGTCCTATTCTTTACATCTGAAATACAATCTGCTGCAATTGTTCTTTACTGTTCTTCGCAAACAAACATCATCATCCATACTATACATCTAATCCTTTGTTTATAGCAAGCCGGTGAGATTGACAACCTCGCTGTTACGTTGGGGAAAAGTTCTGTGATTGTGTTGTGCAGGTTCCACGTTGGCGCCGGAATCCCTGGTGTTGCGCTGCACTATACTCCGCCACCATCAACCTTCAACGTGCTTCTTGACTCCTACTGATTCGATTAAACCTTGGTTTCTTGCGAGGGAAACTTGCTATCGTGCGCATCACACCTTCCTCTTGGGGTTCCCAACGGACGTGTCAACTACACGCATCAGACCTCATAAGAGAAGAATATTTATTTTCAAAAACCTTATCATTTGTACATAACTAAACCGACCATATAACGGCAATCGCTCCCACTCTAACAAGAGTCTAAAACCTAGCATCCACCTTTTTAGCCAGTTGCCAAAAATATTTGCAGTGTTTTTTGGAGGGTATAAGGTAGAACCTTGATACGTCTCAAACGTATCTATAATTTCTTATGTTCCATGCTACTTTTATGATGATACTCACATGTTTTATACACATTATATGTCATTATTATGCATTTTCAGGCACTAACCTATTGACGAGATGCCGAAGAGCCGGTTCTTTGTTTCTGCTGTTTTTGGTTTCAGAAATCCTAGTAAGGAAATATTCTCGGAATTGGACGAAATCAACGCGCCTAGGGTCCTATTTTTGCACGAAGCTTCCAGAAGTCCGAGGGAGAGACGAAGTGGGGCCACGGGGCGCCGCCACAGTAGGGCGGCGCGGCCTAAGGGGGGCCCGCGCGGCCCTGCTGTGTGGGGCCCCGTGACGCCCTTTGACCTGCCCTTCCGCCTACCGAAAGCCTCCGTCGCGAAACCCCCGATACCGAGAGCCACGATACGGAAAACCTTCCGGAGACGCCGCCGCCAATCCCATCTCGGGGGATTCGGGATATCGCCTCCGGCACTGCCGGAGAGGGGAATCATCTCCCGGAGGTCTCTTCATCGCCATGATCGCCTCCGGATCGATGTGTGAGTAGTTCACCCCTGGACTATGGGTCCATAGCAGTAGCTAGATGGTCGTCTTCTCCCCATTGTGCTATCATGTTAGATCTTGTGAGCTGCCTATCATGATCAAGATCATCTATTTGTAATCCTTCATGTTGTGTTTGTTGGGATCGGATGAATATTGAATACTATGTCAAGTTGATTATCAATCTATCATATATGTTATTTATGTTCTTGCATGCTCTCCGTTGATAGTAGAGGCTCTGGCCAAGTTGATACTTGTGACTCCAAGAGGGAGTATTTATGCTCGATAGTGGGTTCATGCCTCCATTAAATCTGGGACGGTGACGGAAAGTTCTAAGGTTGTGGATGTGCTTGTTGCTACTAGGGATAAAACATCGATGCTTTGTCTAAGGATATTTGTGTTGATTACATTACGCACCATACTTAATGCAATTGTCTCGTTGTTTACAACTTAATACCGGAGGGGGTTCGGATGATAACTCGAAGGTGGACTTTTTAGGCATAGATGCATGCTGGATAGCGGTCTATGTACTTTGTCGTAATGCCCTGATTAAATCTCATAGTACTCATCATGATATATGTATGTGTTGACGTCAGAAACCCCCTGGCGGGCAGAGACGGGCAACACAGTAGAGCCGGGAACAACTAGGGCTGCGGCTGGCCCCAGTACCTCAGAGCGACGGCCCGCAAAGCCTCCTGGTCGCACGCGCCGATGCCAACTGCAAGGGCGTGCCACCCGACCTATACCTGGTCAGGAAGGTGTGGATGATGCCTCGCTTAGTTTCCTGCAGGGCACACACGTAAACGTTAAATACGAGCCTCGATCGGCTCTCGAGTTATCCTGTGAATCGGCTCAAAGAGCCGATCCACCCATGATTCGGACGAGGTGTCCGAATATATGGTGGTCCCGCTTGATCAAGGTAAAGCTGATTAGATCTACGACGATTTAGGGTTTTCACCGCATAATCGGATCATCCTACTCACGATTGGGCCTCGCGCTCGCGCACGGTGACCGTAAGCCGATCCTAGACGGGGCCTAAAAACCAACACGAGGTTGATCCCCGGAACATCCTTTCTAGGGCTAGCAAACGCCACCCTACACGCCGCTGGATCCTCCAACCCTTTGTAAGGCCTAACTATTGCAGATATTAAACTAATCCTTGTAGAACAAGGAGCAACCGTAACGGATCAGATCTACTAAACTATGATCAAGCGGGGTGCCGCCCCTACACCTAAGATAGGTGTAAGGGCGGCTAGACATGCAAGGGTTGCACTACGATAGCATGTAATATGAAGAACTATGCTAACCCTAACATGTCTAAGATAACTACGTTGCTCGCCATCAAAAAGGCTTCGATACGAGCAACGCATGAACAACGTGGGCAGGCTTGTGCTGCCTAGATCGCAAGATGCGATCTAGGCAGCATGATTCTTACCGGTAGAAACCCTCAAGACGAAGGAGTTGGCGATGCGCCGAGATTTGTTTGTGGTTGAACGTTGGTTGTTGTTTATTCCATAAACCCTAGATACATATTTATAGTCCAGGGGACTTTCTAATGTGGGCGTGCACTAAACCGTGCACGGGTAAAACTCTAACTTCTAAACTAAGATGCGATCTAATATGTTACAGATACACGAGCAATTAAGCCCAACCTGGTATAAAAGGTCGATTCACGTATTTCTTTTATATATATATTCTTCACGTCCATCTTGATCGCGGCCCACCTCTGACTCGGTCAAATTCTGGTGATAACACATGCCCCCCTGGTTTTGGTAATGATAATTTCAAAACCACTCTGTTTTTCCTCTGAGGGGTCATGTCATGGCAGAGCAGAACCGTCGCAGCATGCTTCATCATGACGACTCGCCTTCCCAACTTCTCTGCACGATTTGACAGTTTTGGTACCATGTCCTCGAAAACTGCTCGAAAATTAAATCCCCATCTCCTTTTATTTAACCGCATCGAACAGTTCTCCTCTTCACCCCTTCCACATTAGCACTCCAAAAAACCCTCCTACGCCACCATGTCCTCTTCCTCCCCTGCTTCATCGGATCTTTCCGCCCGGTCCTCTTCGTCTCGCGAGCCGACGCCGGAGCCGAACCCGGCAGAGGTCCACGCAGCGAACACCCGTCGCGCTATTGCGGCCGGGGAGGAGTCTAGCCATGACTTCTCCCTTTGGTCAGAGGACGACAAGTCCTTGACCGATGGGGAAAGCGACCTCCGCTTCCTCGCCGATGGGACAGCGGAGGAGGAGAGCGACGACGATCGCTTCTCCTGCGACTTCTCCTCTCACGAGGAGGAGGAGGAGGAAGAAGAGGAGGAGGAGGAGGAGGAGGACGACACCTCCTCCGACGAGCCCCCGGCCAAGCGGTTCTGCCCTTGGCCGGGAAACCTCAGCGACTTCGACAGTGATGATGACGACGCTGACGAAGAAGACGAGGACAACGAAGGCCCGGTCGGCGGCCATTGGAGAGACGACGAGCCTGCCAGGAGTAGCGCCGACGGCGGTGACGACGGCGATGGTGAGGGCAGCGACGGCCCGTAGATAGGACATCTAGCATAGGACCAGTAGCAGTAGGTGGGGCCATGTATCCCCTAGTGCTTCCTTTTGGGAGAAATCAGCTCCTTATGTAAGAAATCAATCAATGAAGAACTTTCCCCAATCTGATCTTGCCGATTCGTCGCCTTTGCCAATGCGTAACGAGCCGATAGCAACGCATCGGTCCTTCGACATTTACCCTTCCATTCTTCAACTGATGATTCTCTTTCCGGTAGATACTGTGGGACTTCCAAGAGAGCCCTTAAATTTCTCCCACCGGTTTCAGCGATCCTTCTTAGCGAGCGCTCATCATTTTGTGAAGAAGGTTGCAATGGAGATCAGCCGATGGTACCCCAATCGGTTCCTCAATAGAGCATCTACCAGGCCTGTTGCCCCCCGAGTCTCAGCCAAGGCAAAACAGAGACGAGGAATACACAAATTAGCTGTATGGACCTGGGCTTGATCATGTCTGAGGGAGCTTCTTATGCAGAGCCAGCCGAGTTGAACATAAATCGGCTTCTCAAAGCAGAGAGCCTTCAAGGTGAGCTGCCCCCCGAGCTTCTTCAGTTCTTGCCGGCTAGATCGGCTCCCCTTTGGTGGATCTAATGCAATCCATCCTTGACCTGATCTGCACGTCCAGGCTGCTCTTGGCCTTGTCCTTGGAGAGAGGATCCGAGCTCTTAAACTACTCCATTGGGGAGTTCTTCCATTAAAAACCCTCTTTGTGCTCCATTGACCCTCTGATCGTAACAGTTATTCCTCTTGAGTCGATGGCCATGCATCGGCTTTCATATCCTTAAGTCGATGTCTGTTGCATCGGCTGTGCTCGAAAATTTTCGAATTTTCAGATTTTTTTTTACGGCCGACTAGTGCATCGGCCCCCATATTCCAATACCCATCATTAAAGGATGAGACGCTTCCGTTGCATATCCTCGTGTTTTATCCACCTGGGTGCCCCCCCGAGCCGATTCTGTCAAGAGAATTGATGGTATCGGCTCCGTTGGATAACATGTTGAACCCAGGCAGAATGGATGGTGAGGATAATTTTTTGGCCGATTGCTGGAATCGGCCTGCACTTTGCTTGCTTGGTGAAGGTTTTGTAATGTCCCTTCATAAATTTTTTGGGGCCGATCACAAGGATCGGCCTCGCCACGTTTGCTCATTGATGTGCTCTTGCTACTCGTTTAGGCCGGTAGACAAAACCAGCCCAATCTCTGACTTTCTTATATTGGTGCGCTTGCTGTCGCCCACCTTGGGTGCATCGTGTAATCGTGGAGCGCTGAGCTTCGTCGGAAGAACGAGCACCATGTTTGTGCCAGCCGATGTTTCATCATCGGTTTTCCTTTGCTTGGGGCGCCACTCCATTTTCCGTGGTCGACCCTCTTCATCCAGGGTTCGCTGAACCTTCGCAGCCAGATCAGGCCTTGCTTTCCTCAATGTATGCAAGTATAACCTCTCGGCTTCTTCCAGGCCGCGCAATCGTTGAACCCTGCGTTTTTGGGAACGGTTGAGTCCATCAGGGCACCACCTTGGCCGGTGATACCTGTCTTCTTCTTCTCCCTCGTCTTCTGAATCTTCGAGATCTTTCAACCGAGGGGACTCAGCTCGTTTGCTCTGTGGCGGGAGAGGTCCTAAGCGCTCGAACACGAACACGTTGGCTGCCTCCTTCTTCTTCCGGTCGCATTCTGGGCAATTGCCGATTATTGGCAATCGGCTCATTCCTGAATCCCAGCAGTGCCTGAAGAAAGGACAATCCCAGTGCCTGTCCTCGTCGTCTCGCTCCCTTTCCTTTCCCTTGGCACAACGCTCGTGCTCCTCCTCATCGCGATTATGCCGACGATGTCTTCTGGCTTCTCTAGCCAGACGATCTCTTTCATCATCATCGCTGGACCGTCGGCGTTGGTCGTACTGACTCACATACTTGTTGAGGAGGTGATCAGAGAGAGGTCGCTGATATCTTATGTTCTTCACTTCTCCCTCTGTTACATAGCGCTTGCCATCTTGGCGGAGCCGATCGCGTGGAGCGGCTTCTTCTGTATCCTCGTTATGAGAGCAGCTGCCCTCATCTCCATCCTTGCCAGCGTGGTGTCCAAGATCTACCATATTGGTTTGGCACGAGAATCCGGTCGGCACCCTCCATGGTAAGCATACTCCACCATGTTTACGGCGGGGAAGGGGTGTGTGTCGACCTTCATGGCGTATTGGTTGAAAATCAACCGTCCGTTTTCTATCGCCGTTTGGATCTGCTGCCGCCACACCCTGCAGTCGTTGGTGGTGTGGGAGAACGTGTTATGCCATTTGCAGTACGGCCTTCCGTTCAGGTCTTGCACCGTGGGGAACTTGTGGCCTCCGGGTACCTTTATATGCTTCTCCGTGAGTAAGAGATCAAAAATCTGCTCCGTCTTCGTCACGTCGAAGTCGAACCCTTTTGGAGGGCCTTGTGGCTTCACCCACTTGCAGGTCACGGGGCCTGTCGCTCGAGTCCATTCAGCCACTGCCACCTCCTGATCTCCCATGGCACCTTCATCTTCGTCTGCCTAAACCACAGTCACCACCCGCTTGAATTTGTCTCGGTAAACATCCGGGTGGCGGCTGTTCATATGCCGACAGCACGCACCATGTGCGCCAACGAAGGGTAGTACTGCTTGGGAGGCCACGTCCTTGATTGATGATGAGAGACCCACCACCGCCAACTCGATCGCTTCTTTTTCACTTATATGAGCCGAAAAGCATCGGTTCCTAATGGTCCTGAATCGCTGGACGTATTCGCCGCTGTCTCCCCGCGCTTCGTCGTACTTGCGCTAGATCGGCAATGCCAACATCGGAAGCCTACGAGTGATACTTGCTCATGGAACTGCTCTTCCAAGCTGCTTCCAAGTCTGGATGGAGTTCGGTGGTAGCGATGTGTACCACCCGAAAGCCGATCCTGTGAGGGACTCGTGCGAAGAACCTCACGCGCAACTCGTCCGACGCTGAGATCGTGCCCAGCTGTGCCAAATATCGGCTCACATGCTCGATGGAGCTGGCCCCATCTGATCCACTAAACTTCGTGAAGTCCGGGAGCCGATATTTGGGTGGCAGCGGGATCAGTTCGTAGTTGTTGGGGTACGGCTTGGTGTAGCCGAACGCCTTCCTTTTCGGCATCATACCGAACTGATCTTTCAGAATTGCACAAATCTGATCCGTTGTGATGGCTGAAGGTGTCGAACCCTGAAGATTCGCCGGGGTGGCATACTTAACCAGCCATGCTTGCTTTTCCGGTTCTAAGCCAACTGCAGGAGCTGGGCTTTGGAGGTTTGTCGGGGTGGCGTACTTAGCCAGCCACGATTGCTTCTCAGGATCAGCTCCTGACGTTCCTCCTGCCGTTCCAGAGGCCCCTGATATTGCAGCCTGGTTCGAGAGTGCCCAGGCGTTGCAGTCCGGTACATATTCGCACGCGTATCCGGGCGGGATCTCCTTGGGTGCCTCAGGTAGGAATTGGTAGTCACTAGGATCACCACCAATCTTGTAGACGACGTATGCCGACGAGTTCGGCAGTTCCGGTGCTGCCCATGCGAACGGCTGGGGCTGGAGTGGTATCTCTCCCCTGAAAGTCCCCAGAGCTGGTCCCGACGGAGAATACCGGTGGCCCATGATTTCCTTGACGACGCGCAGAGCAACACGCTCCAAGGTGTTCACCAGGCTCTCAGAGTGGTGGTGCAGCGAATGAGCCACCATGTAGTTGATCTCCTGCCGCAACGACCTGGTGCGTTCTTCTGACGGGGCGGACAGGTCCACTCCATCGAGCGCGCCTTCAGGTGTGAAAACCTTCCACCTGACGCCATGGGAGCGGGTTCGGTGGAAGGAGCCGATGAGTTCGGCCTCAAGGGTCGCCTTGATCTCGTCATGTTTCTTCTTGAGCTCATCAGGCAGATCCTCGTACGTGACCGGAGTGTCTTCCGCCATCTCGGATGTAGATGGCGATGTTGTGGATGTCGAAGGCGGTCCCACCGGGCGTGCCGGAATGTGTTGACGTCGAAACCCCCTGGCGGGCGAGAGACGGGCAACACGGTAGAGCCGGGAACAACTAGGGCTGCGGCTGGCCCCGAGTCCCTCGGAGCGACGGCCCGCAAAGCCTCCTGGTCGCACGCGCCGATGCCAACCGAAAGGGCGTGCCACACTGACCTATACCCGGTCGGGGAAGGTGTGGATGATGCCTCGCTTAGTTTCCTGCGAGGCACACACGTAAACGTTAAATACGAGCCTCGATCGGCTCTCGGGTTATCTCGTGAATCGGCTCAAAGAGCCGATCCACCCATGATTCGGACGAGGTGTCCGAATATATGGTGGTCCTGCTTGATCAAGGTAAAGCTGATTAGATCTACGACGATTTAGGGTTTTCACCGCATAATCGGATCATCCTACTCACGATTGGGCCTCGCGCTCGCGCACGGTGACCGTAAGCCGATCCTAGATAGGGCCTAAAAACCAACACGAGGTTGATCCCCGGAACATCCTTTCTAGGGCTAGCAAACGCCACCCTACACGCCGCTGGATCCTCCAACCCTTTGTAAGGCCTAACTATTGCAGATATTAAACTAATCCTTGTAGAACAAGGAGCAACCGTAACGGATCAGATCTACTAAACTATGATCAAGCGGGTGCCGCCCCTACACCTAAGATAGGTGTAAGGGCGGCTAGACATGCAAGGGTTGCACTACGATAGCATGTAATATGAAGAACTATGCTAACCCTAACATGTCTAAGATAACTACGTTGCTCGCCATCAAAAAGGCTTCGATACGAGCAACGCATGAACAACGTGGGCAGGCTTGTCGTTGCCTAGATCGCAAGATGCGATCTAGGCAGCATGATGCTTACCAGTAGAAACCCTCAAGACGAAGGAGTTGGCGATGCGCCGAGATTTGTTTGTGGTTGAACGTTGGTTGTTGTTTATTCCATAAACCCTAGATACATATTTATAGTCCAGGGGACTTTCTAATGTGGGCGTGCACTAAACCGTGCACGGGTAAAACTCTAACTTCTAAACTAAGATGCGATCTAATATGTTACAGATACACGGGCAATTAAGCCCAACCTGGTATAAAAGGCCGATTCACGTATTTCTTATATATATATATTCTTCACGTCCATCTTGATCGCGGCCCACCTCTGACTCGGTCAAATTCTGGTGATAACAGTATGTGCATTGTTATGCCTTCTTTATTTGTCAATTGCCCAACTGTAATTTGTTCACCCAACATCTTCTATCTTATGGGAGAGACACCGCTAGTGGACTGTGGACCCCGGTCCTATTCTTTACATCTGAAATACAATCTGCTGCAATTGTTCTTTACTGTTCTTCGCAAACAAACATCATCATCCACACTATACATCTAATCCTTTGTTTACAGCAAGCCGGTGAGATTGACAACCTCGTCTGTTACGTTGGGGCAAAGTTCCGTGATTGTGTTGTGCGGGTTCCACGTTGGCGCCGGAATCCCTGGTGTTGCGCCGCACTATACTCCGCCACCATCAACCTTCAACGTGCTTCTTGACTCCTCATCGGTTCGATTAAACCTTGGTTTCTTACTGAGGGAAACTTGCTACTGTGCGCATCACACCTTCCTCTTGGGGTTCCCAACGGACGTGTCAACTACACGCATCAGACCTCATAAGAGAAGAATATTTATTTTCAAAAACCTTATCATTTGTACATAACTAAATCGACCATATAACGGCAATCGCTCCCACTCTAACAAGAGTCTAAAACCTAGCATCCACCTTTTTAGCCGATTGCCAAAAATATTTGCAGTGTTTTTTGGAGGGTATAAGGTAGAACCTTGATACGTCTCAAACGTATCTATAATTTCTTATGTTCCATGCTACTTTTATGATGATACTCACATGTTTTATACACATTATATGTCATTATTATGCATTTTCGAGCACTAACCTATTGACGAGATGACGAAGAGCCGATTGCTTGTTCTGTCTGTTTTTGGTTTCAGAAATCCTAGTAAGGAAATATTCTCGGAATTGGACGAAATCAACGCGCCCAGGGTCCTATTTTTGCACGAAGCTTCCAGAAGTCCGAGGGAGAGACGAAGTGGGGCCACGGGGCGCCGCCACAGTAGGGCGGCACGGCCTAAGGGGGGCCCGCGCGGCCCTGCTGTGTGGGGCCCCCGTGACGCCCTTTGACCTGCCCTTCCGCCTACTGAAAGCCTCCATCGCGAAACCCCCAGTACCGAGAGCCACGATACGGAAAACCTTCCAGAGACGCCGCCGCCAATCCCATCTCGGGGATTCAGGAGATCGCCTCCGGCACCCTGCCGGAGAGGGGAATCATCTCCCGGAGGTCTCTTCATCGCCATGATCGCCCCCGGATCGATGTGTGAGTAGTTCACCCCTGGACTATGGGTCCATAGCAGTAGCTAGATGATCGTCTTCTCCCCATTGTGCTATCATGTTAGATCTTGTGAGCTGCCTATCATGATCAAGATCATCTATTTGTAATCCTTCATGTTGTGTTTGTTGGGATCCGATGAATATTGAATACTATGTCAAGTTGATTATCAATCTATCATATATGTTATTTATGTTCTTGCATGCTCTCCGTTGCTAGTAGAGGCTCTGGCCAAGTTGATACTTGTGACTCCAAGAGGGAGTATTTATGCTCGATAGTGGGTTAATGCCTCCATTAAATCTGGGACAGTGACGTAAAGTTCTAAGGTTGTGGATGTGCTCGTTGCTACTAGGGATAAAACATCGATGCTTTGTCTAAGGATATTTGTGTTGATTACATTACGCACCATACTTAATGCAATTGTCCGTTGTTTACAACTTAATACCGGAGGGGTTCGGATGATAACTCGAAGGTGGACTTTTAGGCATAGATGCATGCTGGATAGCGGTCTATGTACTTTGTCGTAATGCCCTGATTAAATCTCATAGTACTCATCATGATATATGTATGTGCATTGTTATGCCTTCTTTATTTGTCAATAGCCCAACTGTAATTTGTTCACCCAACATCTGCTATCTTATGGGAGAGACACCGCTAGTGGACTGTGGACCCCGGTCCTATTCTTTACATCTGAAATACAATCTGCTGCAATTGTTCTTTACTGTTCTTCGCAAACAAACATCATCATCCATACTATACATCTAATCCTTTGTTTACAGCAAGCCGGTGAGATTGACAACCTCGCTGTTACGTTGGGGCAAAGTTCTGTGATTGTGTTGTGCAGGTTCCACGTTGGCGCCGGAATCCCTGGTGTTGCGCCGCACTATACTCCGCCACCATCAACCTTCAATGTGCTTCTTGACTCCTACTGGTTCGATTAAACCTTGGTTTCTTACTGAGGGAAACTTGCTACTGTGCGCATCACACCTTCCTCTTGGGGTTCCCAACGGACGTGTCAACTACACGCATCAGACCTCATAAGAGAAGAATATTTATTTTCAAAAACCTTATCATTTGTACATAACTAAACCGACCATATAACGGCAATCGCTCCCACTCTAACAAGAGTCTAAAACCTAGCATCCACCTTTTTAGCCAGTTGCCAAAAATATTTGCAGTGTTTTTTGGAGGGTATAAGGTAGAACCTTGATACGTCTCAAACGTATCTATAATTTCTTATGTTCCATGCTACTTTTATGATGATACTAACATGTTTTATACACATTATATGTCATTATTATGCATTTTCAGGCACTAACCTATTGACGAGATGCCGAAGAGCCGATTGTCTGTTTTCTCGCTGTTTTTGGTTTCGTAAATCCTAGTAAGGAAATATTCTCGAATTGGACGAAATCAACGCGCCTAGGGTCCTATTTTTGCACGAAGCTTCCAGAAGTCCGAGGGAGAGACGAAGTGGGGCCACGGGGCGCCGCCACAGTAGGGCGGCGCGGCCTAAGGGGGGCCCGCGCGGCCCTGCTGTGTGGGGCCCCCGTGACGCCCTTTGACCTGCCCTTCCGCCTACTGAAAGCCTCCGTCGCGAAACCCCCAGTACCGAGAGCCACGATACGGAAAACCTTCCAGAGACGCCGCCGCCAATCCCATCTCAGGGGATTCAGGAGATATCGCCTCCGGCACCCTCGCCGGAGAGGGGAATCATCTCCCGGAGGTCTCTTCATCGCCATGATCGCCTCCGGATCGATGTGTGAGTAGTTCACCCCTGGACTATGGGTCCATAGCAGTAGCTAGATGGTCGTCTTCTCCCCATTGTGCTATCATGTTAGATCTTGTGAGCTGCCTATCATGATCAAGATCATCTATTTGTAATCCTTCATGTTGTGTTTGTTGGGATCCGATGAATATTGAATACTATGTCAAGTTGATTATCAATCTATCATATATGTTATTTATGTTCTTGCATGCTCTCCGTTGCTAGTAGAGGCTCTGGCCAAGTTGATACTTGTGACTCCAAGAGGGAGTATTTATGCTCGATAGTGGGTTCATGCCTCCATTAAATCTGGGACAGAGTGACGTAAAGTTCTAAGGTTGTGGATGTGCTCGTTGCTACTAGGGATAAAACATCGATGCTTTGTCTAAGGATATTTGTGTTGATTACATTACGCACCATACTTAATGCAATTGTCCGTTGTTTACAACTTAATACCGGAGGGGGTTCGGATGATAACCCGAAGGTGGACTTTTTAGGCATAGATGCATGCTGGATAGCGGTCTATGTACTTTGTCGTAATGCCCTGATTAAATCTCATAGTACTCATCATGATATATGTATGTGCATTGTTATGCCTTCTTTATTTGTCAATTGCCCAACTGTAATTTGTTCACCCAACATTTGCTATCTTATGGGAGAGACACCGCTAGTGGACTGTGGACCCCGGTCCTATTCTTTACATCTGAAATACAATCTGCTGCAATTGTTCTTTACTGTTCTTCGCAAACAAACATCATCATCCACACTATACATCTAATCCTTTGTTTACAGCAAGCCGGTGAGATTGACAACCTCGCTGTTACGTTGGGGCAAAGTTCCGTGATTGTGTTGTGCAGGTTCCACGTTGGCGCCGGAATCCCTGGTGTTGCGCCGCACTATACTCCGCCACCATCAACCTTCAACGTGCTTCTTGACTCCTACTGGTTCGATTAAACCTTGGTTTCTTACTGAGGGAAACTTGCTACTGTGCGCATCACACCTTCCTCTTGGGGTTCCCAACGGACGTGTCAACTACACGCATCAGACCTCATAAGAGAAGAATATTTATTTTCAAAAACCTTATCATTTGTACATAACTAAATCGACCATATAACGGCAATCGCTCCCACTCTAACAAGAGTCTAAAACCTAGCATCCACCTTTTTAGCCAGTTGCCAAAAATATTTGCAGTGTTTTTTGGAGGGTATAAGGTAGAACCTTGATACGTCTCAAACGTATCTATAATTTCTTATGTTCCATGCTACTTTTATGATGATACTCACATGTTTTATACACATTATATGTCATTATTATGCATTTTCAGGCACTAACCTATTGACGAGATGACGAAGAGCCAGTTGCTGTTTTCTGCTGTTTTTGGTTTCAGAAATCCTAGTAAGGAAATATTCTCGGAATTGGACGAAATCAACGCGCCCAAGGTCCTATTTTTGCACGAAGCTTCCAGAAGTCCGAGGGAGAGACGAAGTGGGGCCACGGGGCGCCGCCACAGTAGGGCGGCGCGGCCTAAGGGGGGCCCGCGCGGCCCTGCTGTGTGGGGCCCCCGTGACGCCCTTTGACCTGCCCTTCCGCCTACCGAAAGCCTCCATCGCGAAACCCCCGCACCGAGAGCCACGATACGGAAAACCTTCCGCAGACGCCGCCGCCAATCCCATCTCGGGGATTCAGGAGATCGCCTCCGGCACCCCGTCGGAGAGGGGAATCATCTCCCGGAGGTCTCTTCATCGCCATGATCGCCCCGGATCGATGTGTGAGTAGTTCACCCCCGGACTATGGGTCCATAGCAGTAGCTAGATGGTCGTCTTCTCCCCATTGTGCTATCATGTTAGATCTTGTGAGCTGCCTATCATGATCAAGATCATCTATTTGTAATCCTTCATGTTGTGTTTGTTGGGATCCGATGAATATTGAATACTATGTCAAGTTGATTATCAATCTATCATATATGTTATTTATGTTCTTGCATGCTCTCCGTTGCTAGTAGAGGCTCTGGCCAAGTCTATACTTGTGACTCCAAGAGGGAGTATTTATGCTCGATAGTGGGTTCATGCCTCCATTAAATCTGGGACAGTGACAGAAAGTTCTAAGGTTGTGGATGTGTTGTTGCTACTAGGGATAAAATATCGATGCTTTGTCTAAGGATATTTGTGTTGATCACATTACGCACCATACTTAATGCAATTGTCTGTTGTTTACAACTTAATACTGGAGGGGGTCGGATGATAACCTCGAAGGTGGACTTTTTAGGCATAGATGCATGCTGGATAGCGGTCTATGTACTTTGTCGTAATGCCCTGATTAAATCTCATAGTACTCATCATGATATATGTATGTGCATTGTTATGCAATCTTTATTTGTCAATTGCCCAATTGTAATTTGTTCACCCAACATCTGCTATCTTATGGGAGAGACACCGCTAGTGAACTGTGGACCCCGGTCCTATTCTTTACATCTGAAATAGAATCTGCTGCAATTGTTCTTTACTGTTCTTCGCAAACAAACATCATCATCCACACTATACATCTAATCCTTTGTTTATAGCAAGCCGGTGAGATTGACAACCTCGCTGTTACGTTGGGGCAAAGTTCTGTGATTGTGTTGTGCAGGTTCCATGTTGGCGCCGGAATCCCTGGTGTTGCGTCGCACTACATTCCGCCACCATCAACCTTCAACATGCTTCTTGACTCCTACTGGTTCGATTAAACCTTGGTTTCTTACTGAGGGAAACTTGCTACTGTGCGCATCACACCTTCCTCTTGGGGTTCCCAACGGACGTGTCAACTACATGCATCAAGCAAATTTCTGGCGCCGTTGTCGGGGAGATCAAGACACGCTGCAAGGGGAGTCTCCACTTCCAATCTCTCTACTTTGGTTTTGTCTTGCTTTACTTTATTTTATTTACTACTTTGTTTGCTGCATTATATCAAAGCACAAAAAAATAGTTGCTAGTTTTACTTTATTTACTGTCTTGTTCTCCATATTAAAAACACAAAAAAATTAGTTACTTGCATTTACTTTATTTACTTTTTGTTTATTTCATCATGTTTCCTCCTAAGTACACTCTAAAAGACATACCGGTAGGACGTGGGTCTATAATTGGGAGAGATAATATAGAAGATTTTTTCACTCATGTTAGAACCACTGAAGATTTTGAAGATAGACACTTGGTAGAACTTGCTCCTACTTATGAAATTGCGGTTGCTTCTTTAGTACACATGTTGGAAACTAAATTTGTTAATCTCAATCCTATAATCCAACACATGTTTCTCACACTCGGTGATATGGAAGAAGGGGAAAAGAAAGATTTTGTTTTAGAAACCCTTCTTAAAGAATTTGGTGGCGTAGCAAGAGAGGCTAGAAAGGTCTTTATCAAATACAATATGCTTGACTCTTATACCAATTTTGTTAGTATCCTTGAAAAGATGGATATGGAGAGAGTAAGGTACACTAATAATATTAATGATGGTGGGGAGATTAAGACAACAATACCTTGTAAGCTCCTCGGGAATGAATGACGCTCTAGAGAATAACTATGGTTGGCTTGTCCCCGAAAATTTGTTTGACGAGGATAGCAAACCTAAGAATAATGAAAAGGGAGCCTCCGAAACTCACATAGATAAGATAAAATGCATAGTTGAGAAAACTCCCAACACCTATGTTGATGCTTCATCTCTTGACAATACTTGATTCACACTTTCGCGCCTAGTCGAAAGGCGTTAAAGAAAAGCGCTTATGGGAGACAACCCATTATTTTACTTCGCACTTTATTTTATATTTGAGTCTTGGAAGTTTTTTACTACTGTATCAACCTCTCCTTATCTTTATTTTATTGCATTGTTGTGCCAAGTAAAGTCTTTGATAGTAAAGCCAATACTAGATTTGGATTGCTGCGCAGAAACAGATTTCTTGCTGTCACGATATTCGACCTGCCTCTCTGTAGGTAGCTCAGAAAAATATGCCAATTTACGTGCGTGATCCTCAGATATGTACGCAACTTTCATTAAATTTGGGCATTTTCATTTGAGCAAGTCTGGTGCCTCAATAAAATCCGTCTTTACGGACTGTTCTGTTTTGACAGATTCTGCCTTTTATTTCGCATTGCCTCTTTTGCTATGTTGGATGAATTTCTTTGTTCCATTAATATCCAGTAGCTTTGTGCAATGTACAGAAGTGTTAAGAATGATTATGTCACCTCTGAACATGTGAATTTTTATTATGCACTAACCCTCTAATGAGTTGTTTCGAGTTTGGTGTGGAGGAAGTTTTCAAGGGTCAAGAGAGGAGGATGATACAATATGATCAAGAAGAGTGAAAAGTCAAAGCTTGGGGATGCCCCCGTGGTTCATCCCTGTATATTTTAATAAGACTCAAGCGTCTAAGCTTGGGGATGCCCAAGGCATCCCTTCTTCATCGACAACTTATCAGGTTCCTCTAGTGAAACTATATTTTTATTCCGTCACATCTTATGTGCTTTACTTGGAGCGTCTGTTTGCTTTTGCTTTTTTTTTGTTTTTGTTTGAATAAGATCGGATCCTAGCATTCTTTGTGTGGGAGAGAGACACGCTCCGCTGTTTCGTATGAACACATATGTTCTTAGCTTTATCTTTAATGTTCATTGCGAAAGTTGAACTACTTCATTCATTGTTATATGGTTGGAAACGGAAAATGCTGCATGTGGTAAATGGTCTAATGTCTTGAATAATGTGATACTTGGAAATTGTTGTGCTCATATAGATCTTGTTTAAGCTCTTGCATCATGTACCTTGTACTCATTAATGAATAACTACATAGAGCTTGTTAAAATTTGGTTTGCATGATTGATCTCTAGAGTCTAGATATTTTCTGGTTGAGGTGTTTGAACGACAAGGAGACAATGTAAATTCTTATAATAGCTACAATATGTTCATATGTGAGCTTTGCTGCACCTTTTATACTTGAGTTTGCTTCAAACAACCTTGCTAGCCTAGCCTTGTATTGAGAGGAATTATTCTCGTGCATCCAAATCCTTGAGCCAACCACTATGCCATTTGTGTCCACCATACCTACCTACCACATGGTATTTCTCCGCCATTCCAAAGTACATTACTTGAGTGCTACCTTTAAAATTTCCATTCTTTACCTTTGCAATATATAGCTCATGGGACAAATAGCTTAAAAACTATCGTGGTGAAGAATATGTACTTATGTGTCTTATTTCTTAATAAGTTGCTTGTTGAGCGGTAACCATGTTTTCTGGGGACGCCATCAACTCTTTTACCTTTGTTGAATATCATGTGAGTTGCTATGCATGTTCGTCTTGTCCGAAGTAAGGGCGGTTTTCACAAACAAATGGTTTGAGTATGCATACTGTTAGAGAAGAACATTGGGCCGCTAACTAAAGCCATGATTCATGGTGGAAGTTTCAGTATGGACAGCTAATCCACAATCTCTTATGAGAATAATAACTGTTGTTGAATGCTTATGCATTAAAGAGGAGTCCATTATCTGTTGTCTATGTTGTCCCGATATGGATGTCTAAGTTGAGAATAATCAAAAGCGAGAAATCCAATGCGAGCTTTCTCCTTAGACCTTTGTACAGGCAGCATAGAGGTACCCCTTTGTGACACTTGGTTGAAACATATGCTATGCAATGATAATCCGTGTTAACCCAAGCTAATTAGGACAAGGTGCGAGCACTATTAGTATACTATGCATGAGGCTTTCAACTTATAAGATGTCTTATACATAACTCATATGCTTTATTACTACCGTTGACAAAATTGTTTCTTGTTTTTTTTTAAAAAATAAAAAGCTCTAGCACAAATATAGTAATCAATGCTTCCCTCTGCGAAGGGCCAATCTTCTACTTTATTGTTGAGTCAGTTTGCCTATTCTTTCTATCTTAGAAGCAAACACTTGTATCTACTGTGTGCATTGATCCTTACATGTTTACTTATTGCACTTGTTATATTGCTTTGTGTTGACAATTATCCATGAGATAAACATGTTGAAGTTGAAAGCAACCGCTGAAACTTTATCTTCCTTTATGTTGCTTCAAGACCTTTACTTCAAATTTATTGCTTTATGAGTAACTCTTATGCAAGTCTTATTGATGCTTGTCTTGAAAGTATTATTCATGAAAAGTCTTTGTTATATGATTCATTTGTTTACTCATTATCTTCATCATTGCTTCGAATCGCTGCATTCATCTCATATGCTTTACAATAGTATGATCAAGATTATGATAGCATGTCACTTCAGAAATTATCTTTGTTATCGTTTACCTACTCGAGGGTGAGTAGGAACTAAGCTTGGGGATGCTTGATACGTCTCAAAGGTATCTATAATTTCTTATGTTCCATGCTACTTTTATGATGATACTCACATGTTTTATACACATTATATGTCATTATTATGCATTTTACGGCACTAACCTATTGACGAGATGCCGAAGAGCCAGTTGTTGTTTTCTGCTGTTTTTGGTTTCAGAAATCCTAGTAAGGAAATATTCTCGGAATTGGACGAAATCAACGCCCAGGGTCCTATTTTTGCACGAAGCTTCCAGAAGTCCGAGGGACAGACGAAGTGGGGCCACGGGGCGCCGCCACAGTAGGGCGGCGCAGCCTAAGGGGGGCCCGCGCGGCCCTGCTGTGTGGGGCTGATGTCTACGGGTGCTTCTATTCTTGTAGACAGTGTTGGGCCTCCAAGAGCAGAGGTTTGTAGAACAGCAGCAAGTTTCCCTTAAGTGGATCACCCAAGGTTTATCGAACTCAGGGAGGAAGAGGTCAAAGATATCCCTCTCATGCAACCCTGCAACCACAAAACAAGAAGTCTCTTGTGTCCCCAACACACCTAATAGGTACACTAGTTCGGCGAAGAGATAGTGAAATACAAGTGGTATGAATGAATATAAGCAGTAGCAATGGCACCAGAAAAGTGCTTGCTGGCGTGCAGTTGATGGTAGTAATGTTGCAGGAAGTAAAGATGCAGTAAAACAGTAAACAAACAGCGATAGCAGTATTTAGGAACAAGGCCTAGGGATCATACTTTCACTAGTGGACACTCTCAACATTGATCACATAACAGAATAAATAGATAGATGCTAGACTCTACACCCTCTTGTTGGATGATGAACACCACTAACTGTGTAGGATTACACGAACCCTCAATGCCAGAGTTAACAAGCTCCACAATATTCAATGTTCATGTTTAAATAACCTTAGATTGCATGACAGATCAACATAACCAAACCAAGTACTAATATAGCATGCACACTGTCACCTTCACACTACGAAAGGAGGAATAGATCACATCAATACTATCATAGCAATAGTTAACTTCATAATCTACAAGAGATCACAATCATAGCCTACGCCAAGTACTACACGATGCACACACTCGTCACCATTACACCGTGCAGGAGGAATAAACTACTTTAATAACATCACTAGAGTAGCACACAGATAAATTGTGATACAAAACACATTGCAATCATAAAGAGATACAAATAAGCACTTCACTATGCCATTCATAACAGTGAATAAGTATTCTGTGAAATATAGCCTAAGAGACGCATACGGTGCACACACTGTCACCTTTACACACGTGGGACAAGGAGTCTCCGGAGATCACATAAGTAAAACCCACTTGACTAGCATAATTACATCTAGATTACAAGCATCATCATATGAATCTCAATCATGTAAGGCAGCTCATGAGATTATTGTATTGAAGCACATAGGAGAGAGATTAACCACATAGCTACCGGTACAGCCCCGAGCCTTGATGGAGAACTACTCCCTCCTCATGGGAGACAAGCAGCGTTGATGAAGATGGCGGTGGTGTCGATGGAGGAGCCTTACGGGGCACTTCCCCGTCCCGGCGGCGTGCCGGAACAGAGACTCCTGTCCCCCAGATCTTGGCTTCGCGATGGCGGCGGCTCTGGAAGGTTTCTCGTACCGTGGCTTTTTCGTATCGAAGATTTAGGCCAGGGAGCTTTATATAGGCGAAGAGGCGGCGTCAGAAGGTCAACGAGGCGATGACACAACAGGGGGGCGCGGCCCCCCCTTGGCCGCGCCGGCCTACTGTTTGGTGGGCCTGTGGGCCCCCTCTAGCGGCTCTCGGGTGTTCTGGAAGCTTCATGCAATCCTAAGATGCTGGGCGTTGATTTCGTCCGATTCCGAGAATATTTCCTTACTAGGATTTCTGAAACCAAAAACAGCAGTAAAACGAAGAATCGGCCCTTCGGCATCTCGTCAATAGGTTAGTTCCGGAAAACGCATAATAATGACATAAAGTATGCATAAAACATGTAGATATCATCAATAATGTGGCATGGAACATAAGAAATTATCGATACGTCAGAGACGTATCAGGGGCCCCCGTGACGCCCTTTGACCTGCCCTTACGCCTACTTAAAGCCTCCGTCGCGAAACCCCCAGTACCGAGAGCCACGATACGGAAAACCTTCCAGAGACGCCGCCGCTGCCAATTCCATCTCGGGGGATTCAGGAGATCGCCTCCGGCACCCTGCCAGAGAGGGGAATCATCTCCTGGAGGTCTCTTCGTTGCCATGATCGCCTCCGGATCGATGTGTGAGTAGTTCACCCCTGGACTATGGGTCCATAGCAGTAGCTAGATGGTCGTCTTCTCCCCATTGTGCTATCATGTTAGATCTTGTGAGCTGCCTATCATGATCAAGATCATCTATTTGTAATCCTTCATGTTGTGTTTGTTGGGATCCGATGAACATTGAATACTATGTCAAGTTGATTATCAATCTATCATATATGTTATTTATGTTCTCGCATGCTCTCCGTTGCTAGTAGAGGCTCTGGCCAAGTTGATACTTGTGACTCCAAGAGGGAGTATTTATGCTCGATAGTGGGTTCATGCCTCCATTAAACTGCAGGACAGGTGACGTAAAGTTCTAAGGTTGTGGATGTGCTCGTTGCTACTAGGGATAAAACATCGATGCTTTGTCTAAGGATATTTGTGTTGATTACATTACGCACCATACTTAATGCAATTGTCCGTTGTTTACAACTTAATACCGGAGGGGGTTCGGATGATAACCTCGAAGGTGGACTTTTTAGGCATAGATGCATGCTCGGATAGCGGTCTATGTACTTTGTCGTAATGCTACGATTAAATCTCATAGTACTCATCATGATATATGTATGTGCATTGTTGTGCCTTCTTTATTTGTCAATTGCCCAACTGTAATTTGTTCACCCAACATCTGCTATCTTATGGGAGAGACACCGCTAGTGAACTGTGGACCCCGGTCCTATTATTTACATCTGAAATACAATCTGCTGCAATTGTACTTTACTGTTTTTCGCAAACAAACATCATCATCTACACTATACATCTAATCCTTTGTTTACATCAAGCCGGTGAGATTGACAACCTCGCTGTTACGTTGGGGCAAAGTTCTGTGATTGTGTTGTGCAGGTTACACGTTGGCGCCGGAATCCCTGGTGTTGCGCCGCACTACATTCCGCCACCATCAACCTTCAACGTGCTTTTTGACTCCTACTGGTTCGATTAAACCTTGGTTTCTTACTGAGGGAAACTTGCTACTGTGCGCATCACACCTTCCTCTTGGGGTTCCCAACGGACGTGTCAACTACACGCATCAAACCTATCTGAATGATTGACCATGTAGACCTAGTGAACCAACACCGGAAGAAAATGTGTTTTGTTGTCTACTCGTCGTGATAGAAAACACATTTTGTACAACCATGCCAATGGCGTTTTGGAAGGTTAGCTTTAGTAAGAATAACACCACAAGGAATGTACCATGCAAAGACCTTAGTTTTCAATGGTATCTTCATCTTTCAAATGGATTTATTATTAAAACCCGACTGAATTTGTTCGATTAACGCCTTATACATGGACCCAACCGAGAAAACCCCGTTTTGGTAAGGCCCAAGTGGAACTCATCAGATCCCTGTAACAACTGGACTGGAGCTAATCTTTGTTGTAGTTCATTCCAAGAAGCCAACCGAGGTCCAATAAGGTCACACCTGAATGGCATAGACGGAGGAGATGTTTCTATCACCTTCTGTAAGGTATCACCTTTATGACGTACTATATTGTACAAGACTGGATATTGTCCTCGAAGGGCGGTTGCTCCCAACCACTTATCCTCCCAGAACCTAATCTCATACCCATGTCTAATGGAAAAGGAAGCATATGCAAAGAAGTAATTCTTAGTTGCCATGATACCAGCCAAAAATGAGAACCCCGGGTTTCCAGATGACTTGAGAGATTGCTTTTGAGCCAATATACTGAGTTCTGCCATACACCATCCTCAGTTAGCAACTGAGCCAGCCATTTACCTAGCAAGGCTCTGTTTTTAACCTCTAGATCATGAACAAAAAGTCCACCTTGATCTTTTGGACGGCAAATGACACTCCATTTTGTCAACCGATATTTTTTCTTCTCACTATCTCCTTGCCAAAAGAATCTTGATCAAATAAAATCAGGTATTTTTTCCTAGGCCTTCTCGAACGGCATAAAGAAATTTAGGTCTTTTTTCCCAACTTTGGTATAATATTTGCCCCAACAACTTGGTTGATGCATTCTGTTGGAGCAAAAATTAAAATTAGACTACGAAAACTGTGATGAGCACTTGGCTCGTTTGATAGATGATCTAGCTAGTGTAAAGCTGCAGTTATAAGACTGTTGGCAGAGCCGAAAATGATTTTCAGTGTTTTGAAGGCTCATTCCAAACCCAGTTATTGATAAAATTGATCTAGAGTCCTCTGTGACAACATTATTACAATTGACCAGAAAACTTGGATGCAGCACACCAAGTTTTTGATGGAATTGCTCATCATGCTTTAGGTTTGAAAGATGTAGAGGATGGTAGCACGTGACGGTACAACTTATTTTAAATGTGCCAGTTCTTTTTTTACAAGTATTTATATATTTTTATTATAGCACTCAAATTTATATTGTGTCATTTGAAGGAAGATGGCTTTGTGTTGTCTTTTGTTTGTGTATTTTTCCGTCCTGCCCCCCCATGTGGAGGACCCAATGACTTCCACCACATGCCTCCCTAACTCGGGGCAACGGCGTTCTTTACCTACGCACCGCATCTTCCCGAAAAGTTGAGCCCTACCACGGCGTTGCACGGGCGCATTGTGGCCTCAAACACCTCAGATTCACCTCACGCTCTACTAACGAGACACCTGACCGGAAGGAGCAGCTAGTGGGGCGCCGCATCCCTCATCCGGCGAGAGGAACGTTTTATTCTCTGGCCCGTTGCGAAGCACGGGTGTTGTCCTAGTAATAATAAAAAAAATAAAAATCCATTCATACTAGTACGGTACTCAAAGACACCTTGGAAAAAAATGTTTTCTTCTTTATCCATACCAACCAAATCGCATCAATGAAATGTGTCAGCTCTCAGCTTTCCATAGCGATCGACTCAACAATCTATTGAAGCCTAGGCACGACATAAGGCAATTAAATTTAATTTTTCAACAAATGAAAGTATCGCGTAGAGAAAAGGTGTCAGCTCTCACCTATGATTTAACAAATAATTTTTTTGTTGGGTAGATTGATCGTATGCATCCGGGAGCTGAACCAAATTTCCAAAAAAAGTGAGAAGTTAAAATGTCAATCATGCTATCAAATATATAACTAAAATTTTGGAGAGAAGTAAAAACAAATATAGGTGGTAGCAAAGATACAAGTTGTGTTGGAGCGACAAAGAAGGAAAGCTACCAATTATTATTTTATTTGTTTTTGTTTGAAAAAAGTAAAACCAACGAGGAGCAAAGCAGCGTGGTCACTCGCGACGGGTACAGACGAACGGAAGAGAAAGAGAATGCAAACAAAACACTCGTTGTTGGATAATTAGGCATAATTTACATGATTAATTCCAGAATATAAAGCATGACGAAAGTAACTACTAACATGTGAAACTCGAACATACTAGATGCAGTGATCAACATGAACAGTAGCAGAGCAAAAGGTACAACATCCATCGCTAAACAGATCGAGATATGTCGCACGTACCGATCTGGTGGAGGTGGCGGTGGAGGTGTAGCAGACGATGTCGCAGCAGTAACGTTGTTGATGACAATGTTGTTGACGACGGGGACGATGGGTCGAAGTAGACGGCGTTGAAAACGACGGTAGGCAGCACCGCCCGACTTGGACGGAAGGCGACCCGTGATGAAGAGCTTGAGCAGTCGCGCAGAGCGCTTCCCAAAAACCTAATTCGCCCTCTCCCGTACAGGATCGCAAGGACGAGCGGTTCCGGAGACCTGCTCTCCCGTTCGCCGATGCACGTCGGCGCGCGGGATGGAGTAGGCTACGATGGCGGCGCAAGCAGAGAGAGGTGGAAACCCTAACTCGTGTATTAGATATATTTCTGCGGTAGCCGGGCAAGAGATTATATAGGCTCAGGAAACCCTAGGCATCGTGGGCCACGCCCACGTCGCACGAACGTTTCGAGTCGGTTACAGATAGCCCACGATCCGGGAGCGACCCGAACCGACTAACTGTGACGCGTCCGTCTAGGACTCTGTTCGTTTTCCTGAGGTGCAAAAAGTAAGGAAAGTCTCGGCTCGAGGCTCAATCCACTCAACACGAGCGCGGCGCGCGCGTCGCGTCGCGTCGCGTCGCGTCGTGACGTGTCGAGTCGAGACGAGCGAGCGAGGAGGAGGAGGAGCGCGCGCGTGTAGCACTCCTATTCTCACTCACTTACTAGTGGTGGAACAACCCACCTTATAAGGTGGTCTAACTTCCTCCCAACTTTCCATGTGGGAATAAACTTCCCACCTCTTGCCACTCCCTAGTGAGCTGCCACCAACTTGGGCTCAAACTCACATGGCTGCCACTATGTGGGCTTTGAGATTTATAGGAAAAACTGAAATCTAATTTGGGCCACTAAAAGTGGGCCCAATATTTCAACAATCCCCCACCGGATCTCAAATCCCTATTTAGAGATTTACCAATACTCGCTGCTTGTTTATATACCGGTGTTTCAGCGGAGACCGTTAAGTTGAACTTCCGCCTAGAACCTTAAGCTACATCCATTCACACTTGAACAATGGACTAAGCCTTGAATTGCAAGTTTTGCGTGAACGGGGTTTCACTCAAAGTCATGACCAGTACATGGCTGCCGGTAGCCTACCCCGCGGGTGAAGCATATGCGTCATACTTCGTGGTCTCTTCATGAGTTTACTAGAGATCACCCAAATCTCATAGATTGCGACGTTTAACAATCGGACTCATATAGGTGTGTTATTTCAAGAATGCTCTGTAGGACAGCACCTTTGCTAAAATAGCCAACATAAACACATTAAGGCTTGTTGCCAACCTGCCTTACAGCAATTGAGAGTTGTGCATCTTCACATAGAGAGGGTTATAGAATACTCTCCTCAATTAAACCACTAGTTTGTTCTTCCCAGGTCCTAATTCACGGGATCTCCGATCACAAAGGTTGGGTTACCACTATGGTGTAACATCAACGGGTCTCAAACCCATCTCCCTCGATGCACTTTCTATCACATTACGTGACAGTCCCTTTGTAAAGGGATCTGCCGGGTTTTTGTCTCGTTTGAATATATGTAACGGTTATTACTCCGGAGTTTCGCAATTTCCCGACGGACTTCAAACGTCTCTTGACGTGTCTTGATGACTTCGCGTTATCCTTAGAATTGTTCACTTTGACAATTACGAGTTTGATTGTCACAATTCAAAAGGATTGCCGGAACAGGTTTTTCAACCACGAGGCAAGTCCATCAAGAGCTCACGCAACCATTCCGATTCAACGAGTGGTTGTGTCTAAAGCGATAAGTTCTGCTTCCATAGTTGACCTCGTCAATATGGTTTGCTTGCAAGATCTCCATGACACTCGCGCCACCTCCAAAGGTAAATACATACCCACTTGTGGCGTACGGATCAGCTACATCCGAGATCCAATTCGAATCACTATATCCTTCAAGCACGAGCTGGGTGCCCCGAATAGTGAATCCCATAACTCATTGTACCACATAGGTAGCGCATGACCCTATCAAGTGCATGCCAATGATCGGCACTCCGGGTTTGACATGAACCTACTCAACTTGCTAACAGCAAAAGAGATGTCGGGTCTAGTCGCGCTCGCTAAGTACATGAGTGAGCCAACGATCCGAGAATATCTCAATTGATCTATGGCAATCCTCCGGTTCTTGCGTAGTGTCACACTCGGGATCATAAGGTGTTGAAGAAGGCTTGCTATCAATATAGCCGAACCGGCTCAAGATCTTCTCAACATAATGGGATTGCGTTAGAGTAATCCCACTCTCGTTCTTAATCAGCTTGATGTTCGGAATCACATCAGCTTCTCCCGCATCTTTCATATCAAAGCTCTTTGACAAGAAAGACTTGACCTCGTGTATTACTTTCATGTTTGTACCAAAGATCAGAATATCATCCACATACAAACATAGTATAACACCTTCGCCCCCACCATGGCGATAGTAAACGCACTTGTCGGCCTCATTGACAACAAAGCCTACAGAAGTCAAAGTTCGTCAAACTTCTCATGCCATTGCTTAGGTGCTTGTTTCGGGCCATATAAAGATTTCAGCAACTTGCACACCTTTCTCTCTGCACCTTTTACTACAAACCCATCAGGCTGATCCATATAGATTTCCTCTTCCAACTCTCCATTAAGGAAAGCTGTCTTTACGTCCATTTGATGAACGATAAGACCATAGGAGGCAGCCATGGATAGTAGTACTCGAATGGTGGTAAGTCTAGCGACAGTGTGAATAGGTGTCGAAGTAATCTTCGCCTTCTCTCTCGTGTGTAGCCTTTCGCTACAAGCCGCGCCTTGTACTTTTCAATAGTACCATCAGGTCTTAGCTTCTTCTTGAACACCCATTTGCAGCCTACAGGCTTGCATCCGTGGGGTCGTTCCGACAACTCCCAAGTTCCATTAGAAAGAATCGAGTCCATCTTATTATGGACAACTTCTTTCCAGTCATCTGCATTCTGAGATGCATATGCCTCTGCAATGGACGTGGGAGTATCATCCACAAGGTACACAATGAAATCATCACCAAAGGATTTTTCAATCCTCCGTCTCTTGCTCCGTTTAGGAGCTTCATTGTCATCCTTTTCAATAACAATCTCATGTGATTGTTCAAAATACTCATTAGATGTACTAGATTCAGGAACTATCTCAGTAGAAATTCTAGCAACGCTATGCATATCTTTCATAGGAAACATATTCTCAAAGAATGTTGCATCACGAGATTCCATAATAGTATCAACATGCATATCGGGTACTTCAGATTGAACTACTAAAAATCTATAGCCTACACTCCGCGGAGCATAACCTAGAAAGATACAATCCACTGTCTTTGGTCCGAGTTTGCGCTTCTTAGTAATTGGAATATTGACTTTCGCCAAACATCCCCATGTGCGCAAATACGAAAGTGATGGTTTTCTCCCGGACCACTCCTCGTAAGGGGTTTTATCTTTATTCTTGTTAGGAACTCTATTCAGGACATGACATGAAGTCAACAAAGCCTCCCCCCACCATGCCTTTGATAAACCAGCAGTGGCTAACATGGAATTTACCAAGTCAGTCAGCGTGCGGTTTTTCCTCTCGGCAACCCCGTTTGATTGGGGCGAATAGGGAGGCGTCCTCTCATGAATAATACCATGTTCCTCAATGAATTCATCAAAGATTTTAGGAAAATACTCACCACCACGATCCGACCTAAGACGCTTGATCTTTCTCTCTAGTTGATTTTCAACTTCGGCCTTATAAATTTTAAAGTAGTCTAAAGCTTCATCTTTAGTTCGCAACAAATAAACATAGCAAAATCTAGTCGCATCATCAATCAATGTCATGAAATATCTCTTTCCACCTTTTGTCAACACACCATTCATCTCGCATAGATCGAATGTATGAGTTCTAGAGGTGCCAAGTTTCTCTCCTCGGCCGCCTTGTGAGGCTTCCGAGGTTGCTTTGATTGCACACAACTATGGCACTTAGAACCTTTGGCAATGGTGAAATTCGGAATTAAACTTAAACTGGATAGCCGAGACATTAAACCAAAATTAATGTGACATAAACGAGAATGCCAAACACTCGGTATCATCACTAACATTGCCACAAATATGGTTCACAGACTTATTGCTGAAATCAGAAAGCAAAAAGCGGAACAAGCCTCCGCACTCATAGCCTTTACCAATAAATTGTCCAAACTTGGAAACAACTACTTTATTTGACTCTAAAACAACCTTAAACCCATCTCCGCATAGAAGGGAGCCGCTAACGAGATTCTTGTTCATAGTAGGGACATGCCGCACGTTCCTCACCGCACGATCTTCCCCAAAGTGAACTTCGGATCTACCGTGCCAACACCACGAACGAAGCATGTGACCCATTCCCCATCAAGACGGAAGAATCCCGGGCGACCTGGTAAGAAGTGAACATGGATATGTCAGCACACACATGAACATTAGCACTCTGTATCAATCCACCAACATGGAGATTGAAATACCGAAAGAACAAGTAAAGAGATTACCGTACCCATCAAGCATTGCTAGCTGTCACCGTGTTGACTTGCCTCGCCTTTTTCTTGTGGTCTGCCCTCTCCGGACAGTCCTTAGAAAAGTGGCCAGCCTTCTCCACGGTAAAGCAGCTCGGATCCGCTTTGTTTATAATCTTCTTCTTCTTGAAGGTTGTAGTCTTCATAGGCTTATTGAAGGAGGGCTTGTTATTCCCTTTGTTCTTGCTCGTAGGGTTTCTTCTGCACCATGTTGGCGCTAGACCGACCCTCTCCTTTCTCGGTATTATCCTTAGCCCGAGATTTCTCCTCAACATCAAGAGACGCTATCAGATTTTCAACCGATATCTCCTCGTCTCTTGTGTTTGAGAGTTGTGGCAAAGTTCCTCCATGAAGGGGGCAACTTAGCGATGATGCATCCAGCCACAAACTTGTCGGGTAAGGCACACTTAAGGAGTTCAAGCTCTTTCGCAATGCACTCGTATCTCATGAGCTTGTTCGACTACGGAACGGTTGTTTACCATCCCGATGTCATGGAAGCTCTCCATGATGTACGAGTTCATCGCTCGCATCGGTTGCACCGAATTTAGCATTCGGTGCATCCCGAGCTCTTTACCATCCGTTATGTGCATGTACACATCACACGGACGATCGACAAGAATACTCGTAACGCATCCGACGAAGAGAGTATTGTTTTCCTTGAACTTGTTCTGATCTTGGTCAGATATAGTTCCTTCGGGTAAACCATCGATAACGTCGAATATTTTCATATGAGTAAGCCGCAGCATGGCCTTAACTTGCCACCTCTTAAAGTGCACACCGGTGAACTTATCCGGCCTCAGTGCATCAGCAAAACCAGCCATTGTTAACTCAGGAAATTGCCTACAATTAGGTTTTTGGATTGTTGGATAATTAGGCACAATTTACATGATTAATTCCAGAATATAAAGCATGACGAAAGTAACTACTAACATGTGAAACTCGAACATACTAGATGCAAGTGATCAACATGAACAAGTAGCAGAGCAAACGGTACAACATCCATCGCTAAACGGATCGAGATATGTCGCACGTACCGATCCGGTGGAGGTGGCGGTGGAGGTGTAGCGGACGATGTCGCAGCGAGTAACGTTGTTGATGACAACGTTGTTGACGACGGGGACGATGGGTCGAAGTAGACGGCGTTGAAAACGACGGTAGGCAGCACCGCCCGACTTGGACGGAAGGCGACCCGTGATGAAGAGCTTGAGCGATCCGCGCGAGCGCTTCCCAAAAACCTAATTCGCCCTCTCCCGTACAGGATCGCAAGGACGAGCGGTTCCGGAGACCTGCTCTCCCGTTCGCCGATGCACGTCGGCGCGCGGGATGGAGTAGGCTACGATGGCGGCGCAAGCAGAGAGAGGTGGAAACCCTAACTCGTGTATTAGAAGTATTTCTGCGGTAGCCGGGCAAGAGATTATATAGGCTCGGGAAACCCTAGGCATCGTGGGCCACGCCCACGTCGCACGAACGTTTCGAGTCGGTTACGAGTATAGCCCACGATCCGGGAGCGACCCGAACCGACTAACTGTGACGCGTCCGTCTAGGACTCTGTTCGTTTTCCTGAGGTGCAAAAAGTAAGGAAAGTCTTGGCTCGAGGCTCAATCCACTCAACACGAGCGCGGCGCGCGCGTCGCATCGTGACGTGACGTGTCGAGACGAGCGAGCGAGGAGGAGGAGGAGCGCGCGCGTGTAGCACTCCTATTCTCACTCACTTACTAGTGGTGGAACAACCCACCTTATAAGGTGGTCTAACTTCCTCCCAACTTTCCATGTGGGACTAAACTTCCCACCTCTTGCCACTCCCTAGTGAGCTGCCACCAACTTGGGCTCAAACTCACATGGCTGCCACTGTGTGTGCTTTGAGATTTATAGGAAAAACTGAAATCTAATTTGGGCCACTAAAAGTGGGCCCAATATTTCAACACTCGTTGTGTGAGAACCAACCTGTGGTTGGATCATTGGATGGTTAGGAGAGTAGTGGCATCCCAGCTCACCAAAGTTTATAAATCCTAGATTTAATACTTTGGTGTCTCATAAAGACGGAGTATTTTTCAGTGGGAGGTGACGTTTCCGTCGACAGCGAGACGCCTGAGTGTGCGCGTATGTATGGGCATCTTTAATTGCATTGTGTGTCAAAAAAAACACTCATTGTTTTTCCGTTCCAATGTGGAGTAGTAGTCCAAGCGCTTCACGTACTCGATCCACCCACGTATTCATTGATTGATTGACGTCTCATCCATCGTTGGAAAAGAAACCGTCGCGGCCACGTATCGCTTCCATCGGAGTAAATAAATACCAAGTCGATCTACCCACGGTTTTCAAAAAAAAAAAAAAGTCGATCTACCCACGCGCGCGGCCCGGCCTATTTATATATATATATATATATCTTCCTCTATCGCTTCCATAAACCCTAACCAAAACACAAGCAGGACCCGATCAGAATCAGATCTCCACAACCCTAGCCAGCCAGCCAGCCAGCCATGGCGGACTTCTCCTCCGACGACGAGTGGATCGTCCTCGACGCCAAGAACCCCGCCGACTCCTCCGACGACGACCGCGGCGTCCTCGCCCTCGGCTCCCCCACCTGCTCCGACTACGAGCTTGACCTCGACCTCTCCTCCGACGACTCGGACGACGACTCCGTCGTCACATCCCGCCGCGCCGACGTCGACGACTACATGTCCTCCGACGACCCCTACGAAGTCGAGTGCGACGACGACCACGCCGACCCCTACGCGGCGCAGCCCCTCACCCGCCCGCTCTCCGGCATGTTCCACCACACGCCCTGGGACTCGGTCGCCTACGCCGCCTTCGACCCGCTCCGCGCCGCCAACTCGGCCGCCAAGCGCCTCATCCCGGACCCGGCCTTCGCCGTCTTCCCGGAGAACGTCACCGTGCTCGCATCCACGCGCGGCCTCGTCTGCCTCCGCGGAAACGCATCCGGCCTCTACTACGTCGCCAACCCGGCAACCTTCCGCCGGGTCCGCCTCCCGCCACACACCCGCGACCACCGACTCGACGCCGACCCCGCCGTCGTCATCACCTTCGAGCCATCCCCCACCGCCTCCTCCTTCCACCACTACAGCGTCGTCGTCGCCTTCCAGGTCCACGACGGCGTCTGGGCGGTCGAGTCCTTCTCGTCGCGCACATGGGGCTGGACCGTCGGATCCGACATCTGCGCGCCCGAGACCGTCATCGCCTCCTCGGGCGTCGGCGCGCTCGGCCGTGCCTTCTGGCGCACCACCATCGGACACATTCTCTGCGTCACCCCAGAGACGGGCACCGTGGACCTCATCCCGGCGCCGCAAGAGGTGGACGCCAGGCCCGACTGGGAGATCGGGGAGATGGAGGGAAACTTCGCCGTCGCATGCGCCGACCACGCCAGGAAGGAGGTCGCGGCGCTATACCTCGTCGCCGGGGAGGCCGGCGCCACGCAGTGGCAGTGGGCGGGACAGTTCGACGGCCACAAGGCCGGCTGCCACCCCGGGATGACGCTGCTGCGCTCCCAGGGCGCAGCCGAGGTCGTCCTATGGGACTCCGTCGCCGAGCTAGTCATCGCCTTCGACTTCGACGGCAGGCAGACGCGATCCATCGGACCACTCAACGGAGGAAACTACTACACCGACTTCATACCATACATCGGCACCGACACGGAGATCTACACGTATGTACTACCAACTCCTAATTTTCTCCTCTTCTTTCTCTTCTGTTACTAGCGAGTCTTGCATATATAATGATAATCTCTATGGTAGCAGCAGAAACATGTTATACATCAGCTTATTCATGGCATGCAAAAGAATTACGCTTTGCTCTGTTTTCAACAACAGATGATTTTTCCTGCTTTTTGATCTGCTGAAAATCAATTTGGAAATTGTAGCGCTTTTGTTAATCTCTCTGGTAGCAGCAGCAACGTGTTAGTAGTAGATCAGCTTATTCATGGCAATGCAAAAGAATTGTAGCGCTTTGCTCTGTTTTCAACAACAGATGATTTTTCCTGCTTTTTGATCTGCTGAAAATCAATGTGGAAATTGGAGCGCTTTGCATGACTACATAACTGCAAGTTGAGACTAATATTGCTGGTCATTGTTCTTGGTGAATTTAGCTGTTTGTTTGTTTGGTAGGCACGACTGAAAATATATGCAGTCTTTCCTGCCAGTCTTTTGAGTCCTAGTCAACTTGACGTGTTAATTACGCCCTGTATATGGATGGTGATATCAGCATGCACATTAACTAGACTTGTACATGTTTGTCAATTGGATCATGCTTCTTTAGTTTTCATTGGTCGACATGTCTATTTGCTTTAATATGGATGGTGATATCAGCATGCACACTGAGGCGTGTAATACATGTTTGTCAATTGGATCGTGCTTTTTCATTGGCTGGCCTGTCGATTTCCTTGTGGAATGTGGTGGTATATCACTGTCTAGGAACATTGACTGAAAATCTATCTCGAACTTTTTTTTTTGGAGAAAAGGTCTTTGTTTGTCAGCATGATATGGACTAGTACTTCTTGGTCTATATTATATTATTGCCTGAAGTTGTGTCCTCCTCTTGCATATTGGAGTAACAAGATATTATGAGTTATGTATCTTTAAATTTAACTGTTCATCAAAACTGAATGAGAAGGTCTTTGTTTGTCAGCCTGTCAATTCGTTTGTGGAATTTGAATGCTGCCATAGCCATCTAGTAAAACTGACTGCTTTTGTTTGACCTCTCACTATGCTTCTAACTTTTGTTGCTTAGCCTGATATTGACAGTACTGTCTGGTTGATTCATTTACCTTGTTCGTCCCTTTTTTCAGTTAACACTAGTTGATAAGATAATGTGATTTCTTTCTTTAAATTCATTCTACATTTTTATAGTTCTGTCATGTATAGAAATTTAACACGTGTTATGGTTCATTTAACCTATCATTATTACATACACCTGCTGAATTAGATGTTTTATTTATTATGATCTATAATTTAAAAGCTGTTATATGTTAACCTCTTCGCTCTTAATATAGATACTTAATCTAGCTAATAATGATGTTTTTTTGCTGACTGTTTTTATGAGGTTCGGACTATCCAAATTCAGAGATGTCTAACATTGTTCTTTTGTATTCAGTGAGGAAGTTGGTGCTGTGTTCATTACTGTGGATGCAGTTACATACAGAATTCCACAGGCATCTGTCAAAGAAGAACAGTTCTGAGGTTCCAACTTAATCTGTAAGTATCAGCACACTCTGTGCTCGACACTGACCTGCAACCCGCTCTGTTCTTTCTTTTTTGTCACCTGTACATTTCCATCCTGCTCCATCTGACATATTTCCTCTGCTGTACCCATATCGTTGGCAGGAATCAAACAATGCATGGCAAGGATTCGTTGATGATAGAGCAAGGAATAATGAAGCTTCCAGATCTTGTGCAGCATAACGAGAGCTCTAGAGATAGAAGAAGCATCATTCTTTCGACGGATGTTTTTGCCCGCCTGCTAGCTATATAAGCATCTCTCTGCAGTTTATCTAGTCGTACAAACTGAACTAAGCTATGTTTTCGTGTTATTTTTCTAAGGGACAGAACAATGCTCTCTTATTGCTTAGATGTTTTTGTCTGCCTTGTACAAAGTTAGGTTTTGCAGACCATTTGCCGTGGAACATGTTTTTGTTTGCTGAATTGAGCTACAATTCTGGTGCAAGTTTATCGAATTTCTGTTTGTTTCTTTTGTTGCCTGCTGCATATGTTGCTGCTGCTGTAGCACATGATTGAAGACTGTATAATGCATTCTTCAGTATATAGGATGATGGTATTTGTTAGGAATAAATTAGCGTCATAATTAGGCTAATAAGGCAGTTAGGATTTCTATTAGGATTTCTTCAGTATAGGATGATGGTATTCTTCAGTACAGCTTGAAGAGTGCGTGCTCAATCTGAGATCGTATTGCCTTTTCGTTTGCTTGGTTCAGCTACTTTGCATCCCTTGTGTTCTGAGAGTAAAAAAAAAAGATGCACAGCTAGCGGCACAACTTATGTTGGCGTGACCTAGGTGAATCTGAAGTAGGAAAAGAGGGATGTCTGAGCCTGAAGGGCTTTTTACAGCTTTTTAGAGGTAATGGCAACATGAATAGTCAGATGTATCCTATCTCTAATAACCTTTATGCCAAGTCACAACGGATTAGTCAGATGATAAGTTAGTGACATATTGAAGATGTATAAAATACCCCATTAAAAAGATGTATAAAATATGAATTGTTACTAGTACATGTAAGGCTAGTCATAGTGGGGAGTAACTTAGACTAGTAACATGACATATGTTACTAGTCTAAGTTACTAGTACCTCCATAGTGGGTAGTAACTTATATGTGGTGTCATGCATTGTATATTTATTATGGTGTAGACTCAACTTATCTTGGAGTGTGATGTTATGGTAACATAGCTAGTTACCACCTCACTCTCTTTCTTCATTTATTGTCATGACATGTCACCAAAATACCTTAGGTTGTGTGATGTTCTACTCCTAGCTAAGTTACTCCCACTATGAGCAATCTAAGGTCATTTCACATTCTTAGGTATCTCGAAGTCACACACATACATAAATAATGATACCCTCTAAGTCCAATGCAAGTATAACTTTTATTTTGAATTTTCACCGGGGTAAATTAATCCCCACGTGAATCTTTATATATCAGAAGGCCCAAAATGGCATGTATGAGTTTTACAAGGTGCGTATCTAGGCGAAACACAGCAAAGAGGAGGGGGAGCGGGGAAGCTAAGCGTCCCTGACGGCAAGTCGCAAGAGCCAGTCCCCACGTCGCCCTGGCGAGCTGTCGGGGAGACGATGCAGCTTGGATACAAAATGCAAGTATAACTGAAGTCACTGGTGATACGAGCATGAGGTCACTATCGGATACAATGAACAAGCGTTCATATATAGGCACTTATAATAAGAAATGAAGAACTAGCATATCAATCAGTCAATGTGCTAGATCGATGGAAAATTCAATTGTTGACAGAACTGAGCAATTTGCTCTTTGCCTGTTAATACATGAATAAGAAGTGATTAGATGCCAGCCCGTGCTCGGACCATTCTGCAAGGCATGACAAAATGCTGGTGATGAATCAACAACATCCAACCAACCAATAGCATCTAGCGGTGTGAGTGATAGATTTTAGGTTCAGAACATCATGACAAGTAGCTGCAAGCATCTAAGAAAGAAGGAGCGAACTCAACATAAAAGTACATCAGTAGTATAAACGGAAATTCATTATACTGGAACTTTTTTTCAAGAATACACCCTGGAAGGTGTATCAATCATATAGAAGAAAGGCCAAAATGGCCGAAACCACGCCAAAAGAAGGCTACAGAACTCCACACACACCACGATACAACGTCAGGAAAACTACCACTCAACACCAACACCACGATACATTGCCGAGCGGCAAACAACACAACCACTAGAGACTCGATGATAAACCACCCGCTCTGCCCAAAATCCAGCCACAAGTGGCGAGGAGAAGGAGCACAAAGCCTCCGGGCCGCGTCACGAACCAAGCAGGACACCGCCGAAGCCCGACCTCCACTCCGAGGCTGCCAGGACCAACGTACCTCCTCCCATGCGCTTAGAAGAGACGGCGAGAAGAAGGCAGGGTCCCGGCAGACTAGAGAAAGACGCCGACCAAGCTGCGTCCACCATGTCGTACATAGCGCCCCAGGAGCCCAAGCCTCGGCCGGGGGCCAACGCCGCCCCAGGAGCCCAAGCCTCGGCCGGGGGCCAACGCCGGCATTACAACACATCGCTCCCAGACTCCAAAAGCTGCACCGGCCTCCCTCATGATGGCCAAGACGACATCTTCAAGAAGATAACGACGTTGTGGCGCCGCTGCCGCCTAGTCCGGTGAACCGGACTTAGGGTTTCCCCCGGCATCCGAGGGGAGAGGAGGCACGGTGAGGGCCATGACCACGCCTCCAAGAAGGGAACGGCGCCCGCAAGCGTCGCCGTGGCCAGCATCGGTCGCCGCCGAGCAGGGTTTTCACCCCGGCCAAACACCGTGACCTCGATAGCCAGAGCTGGACTAGAGAAGGAGAACGAGGATGAAAGCCGTCATCTTGAGCCACCGCCGCCGAGAAGCGAGCAACACCGAAGAAGGAGAGGGATGTCGGCTACCACCGGCATCACCACGGCCACGTGAGACCGCCGTGCCACCACGACCACCGGACGGACTGGATGGTGGAGGTCCAGCCTGCCGCCGTCGCCTGGCCGGTCACCAGCACCACCATGGTGCCAGGACGCAGCCAGCCGCCGCCACGCTGCCGCCGAGGACTCGGCCAACCAGGCCCGAGCGAGCCCGGCGCCGCCGTCCCCAGCAGCAGGGTCACCACCCCAGAGCGGGGGTCGAGCCCCTCATCTCCGTCGTCGTCGAGCCGCCGGCCGCCGAGATCCCGCTGCTCCGCGCTGCCGGATCCGGACGAGGAGGAGCGCCGCCGTCGTCAACCAGGGGTCGCCGCCCGGGGGGAGACGCCCCGCCGCCGCCGTCCCCAACTGGGCTTTGCCCAGGGGAGCCTCCCAGCGGCGGCGAGGAGGGAGGAGGCGCACGGGCCTAGGGGCGCGGGGGAGGTAGCTGGGGGCGCTGGGGGAGGGAGGCGGCGGCGGTGGCTAGGGTTTCATTATACTGCAATTTCATTTTTGGAATCATAAGCTTGTCTGAACCTATGTCTGTCCTCCTGATGCTTGAGGCGTCTCTGCTATGTACATAGCTTAGCAAAGTTTTTCGTTTATTTGCTTTTTTGTTTTCTGCTTCTTTTGTTTTTCTGTTTCGGGCTGTATTCACACATTCTTGGTGTTCTCCCGCTTAGGTGTGGGTTCGAGAAAAAAACATGTCTGAACCTGAAGCAGCTGTTGCATTTTTCAAGAATTCAGAGACGCGGTTTAGATAGCGAAAAAATTAGATAACGGGGAGAACGCATCCTGATTCATTAAACCGGCAGTTTCTTTTCACCATAACCACTAGCCTAAGCCACACACATGCCAAACTAGCTAACATATTCAGTTACTATCATCCTGACTAACATGGAACACATCACACGATACAGCCAGCAGTTCATTCACCATACTCATCATCACGTATATCCATCTACCATGGCCAATCAGATCAGACCCTGCTGAACCCAAACCAGCCCTGGTCGCTGCTGCCTATTCACAGTTTTACACGATACACTAACTAGCAGACCAATCAATGTGCTAGATAAGGGAAAAAAAATCGATTGTTGATGGCACCTGTAGCATTTTTCAGGTGTTAATATATGCAGAGGAATAAGAAGTGACTAGATGCTAATCTTTGCTCAAACCATTATCAGTGGTGAGTTAATATGCAGAGGAATAAGAAGTGACTAGATGCAAATCTTTTTTTTTGGCGAAAACGCAAAAACTTTGCGTTTCGATTCATTGATAGAAAAAGAAGTTTACATTAGAAGCCTAAAACAAGGCCGAGACACCCACACACAACCAACACTCAAAACGAGACTACGACAAAGGGCCAAAATCTGTCGAGTGCTTCTCTAAGATGCTACAGAGAGAGTTCCTCCGCTAAATAGGACCATGCCGGTGAAAGATGTAGTGCTTGTGCATCGACGAAATTACCAAGAACCTGCCATCCGTAGCCAAGACGCGTACCACCCGGATCCCGCGAGCCCACCACGGCTCAGCTAGGGGCATTGCTGCTCCGGTCTCAGCCCAAATCCGGGGACACCGTAGGCGCAACGGCTAGCTCCCAGCAACCTCACCAGACGTGCAAGCATGCAGTCTTCAGCAGCCCACCATTAAGCACAGAGGCCAGTCCACCACTGCACATCCAGAGGCTTGCTTGCGCTGTCCGAGGAAGATCCTCGTCGCGCAAGCCACCGCGATACCGCTCAAGAGGCCAACGCGTCACCTGCATCGCAAGACGCCTCCCATGTGGCCAGCACAGAGAATCCACGAGGAAGGACTAGAGCACAAAGATGCTAATCTTTGCTCAAACCATTATCAGTCTGAACCTGAAGCAGCTGTTGCAAGGAATGACAAATGATGCTTCTGAATCAACAACATGCATGCAACTAACCAGTTGCATCTAGGGGGTGCGAGTGCAGCACATTTTAGGCTGCTGAACAATAAGTAGTCCTCTCCAAGCATAATCTCATTGGACGAGAGAATAATATTGTTTGGAAAAAATGAGTATCTGACCATATTATTTGTGAAAAAAATCAGAACCAAACTCATCATGGTATAAATGGGTAATCATACTTTAACTTCATTTGTGGATAACAAGCCTGTCTGAAACTGAAGCAGAGCAGAGATGCCTCATTTTGCGAAGAATTCAGAGATACGGTCTAGATAAATAGATAACAGGCGTTTACTCAACAAAAAAAAAGATACCAGGAATTGAGAAGAGGAACACATCAGAATTCAAGCAGGTGTTTCTTTCCGCCATTAGGCTAGGCCACCCATAAGCCAAACTAGCTGACATATCCAGCTTCTACCCTGAATAACATAGAAGTTGAGAAATGGGACGGAGTAGACATTAGCATCGCTGCTGAAGTTGGTACTTGTGGGGATGTCACCAAACATCAGGGAGAGGATTTTCTAACGGAACCGGTAACTACCGGTCATAATCCGACCGGTAGTTGCTTCGCGATCCGTGCTAATTTGTCTCCAATTTATTATCTATTTTATTACGATATGATATATCTATAATATTTATTAGATATAAATAACAAATTTGTTATTTCAACCACATTGTACATATATTTCGCGCATATTTGAATTGTTGTTGTTATTTTTTGTTTAAAGTATCACGAATCACGTCTTATATAAAGAAAATACAAAAAATTACCAAAAAAATCTTTAAAATTTTGTAGATATATTATATGAAAATGATACACACTAGATATAGAAAGAAAATGTAGCACGAATCACGAAAAGGTGAGTGGTGGATGTGTATCCGGTAGTTACCGGTTCCGTTAGAATGGACTTTCGGCCAAACATCACGGATGTAAAGAAAAGATGGAGATGACGAGAGTGGCACAACTTGATGTTGGGTCCCTAGCGGTAGCTGAATCAGTTGGAGATCATCAAGAGAATTGTATAGCTCCTAGTACAAGCTCGGTAGATAATGGAAACTCAGAGAAGAACAGACAGTATGATTCAGCTAGCAGTTTCTTTCTTTTCACCATAACCAAAATCAGCCTAACACATCCACATGCGAAACTAGCTTACATCTCCAGGCTCTACCTTTAAGAAGATGCACGAGAAGGCAAGATACTTGGTGCCCGATCATATGAGATCAGACCCCGGTGGACCCGAATCCGCACTCGCCCCTGACGGTGGCATCAAGGTCGTCCACCTCGACCACCTCCGGCGCGGCGACCCACTCGACGACCATCTGCGCGACGCGGTCCCCTGGCCGGACGGGGAAGTCAGCGTCGGAGTGGTTGAAGAGCAGCACCCCCACGGGTCCCCGGTAGTCGGCGTCCACCACCCCCGCGCCGACGTCGATGCCGTGCTTCCACGCTAGGCCCGACCGCGGCGCTGCATTCCGTCGAACACGTCAAGAGCATGCATGCTGAGGAGGCAGGAGCAACGAGGAGGATGACGTACCGATGCGCGCGTAGGTGCCGTCGGGGACGGCGACGGAGAGGTCGGTGGCGACGAGGGCCCTGCCGCGGGCCGGGATCGTGGTGTGGACGGCGCTGGAGAGGTCGTAGCCGGCGGCGTGCGCGGAGGCGCGGGACGGGAGGACCGCGTTGGGGGACAGCCTCTTCACCTTGAGCAGCAGCGGTGGGGAGGGGGAAGCGTTGTTGTGGTGATCTTCCTGGACGAGGTCGGTGGTGGGCGCCATCGCCGCGGCTGTGACGAGGGTTCTTGGTGGTGGGATGCGGCGGGGGTGGAGATCAAGTGCGGGAAGAAGAAGAAGAAGAGGAGGAGGAAGCAGAGAGCTCCTGGTGGTAAATACTACTAGTCCTAGTCGGGAAGGGATGGCGCCAACGCCCGCCATGGTTTTGCCTCGGCTCTTCTCCGTCGAGGAGGATGTTGCAGCCTGGCTTGAACGAATGCGCCCCCAACACTTTGATTTGAACTCAACATCGTCAGAGCATAGCATACTGATATACTACTACTACAGTACTCCGTTGAAAATTAATTAACTCAGGATTTTTTTAATACCTACTACCTTTATTTTAAAATAAATGTCACAACTTAGCTTAGATAAAGATGTATCTAGACATATTTTAAAATCCGAATAAATTTGTGACACTTATTTTACAATCTAGGGAGTACAAATAGCTGCAATTTTTGGGCATTGGCCTTTGGCCCCATGACCCATTATAAAATTCTGAAACTCACATGACCATTCCAATAATCAGTGGCAGCACTAGTGGAGGCTGAAATTTAGTCCCACATTGCTAGTTGGAAGAGAGTTGGAGTGGTATATAAGGTGGGCTGTTCTAGTCCTAGAGAGTGAGAAAACAGAGAGCCCTCACGCACTCCTCCTCCTCCGCCGCCCGCCTCGCCTCGTCACGACCCGACGCGCCGCGGGTTGCGGGAATCTCGCCGAGCCGAGCGGATCGTGGCTGTGTCGACTCGGACGTGGACTGCGCCCCACGACCTTCCTGAACCGCACTACATAAGACTCTGCGCAACCCTAGCCGCCACCACTAGACGCATACGCGACTACCTGTTTCCAGTTCATTGCGCCGCCGCCTTCGTCTTCCTCATCCCTTCCGTCGGCGTGCATCGACTGCCACCTCTGCGCCAAGTGAGCGTGTCAGGAAATTCGTAACCCCAGTCGACCAGCTGAAATCACTAAAGAAGACGAATTGATACCTGAGGCGCCGGCTTGTCCTCGGAGAAGGGCTGCAGCCCGTCGTCGAAGGAGGTGAAGGTGGCCGTGGTAACCTTGGCGAGCGCCTTCCGGTACTCGACCTCGTCCCACTCGGTCGCCGTCGAACGGGTGCAGTCGTTCTGCCCCCGGTACTCCCACATGAGGTGGCCACGGCAGCGCAGATGAATCAGGCGGCGGCCGAGCCAACAGTTGTACATGTTGGCGGCCGTCAAACTGTCGTCCTTCAGCGCCTGGATCGCCAGGCGCATCTCCCTCACTACCCCTTCCTGGTCGCGCGACAGCGACCGCACGTTGAGGCACCGAGGCACGCTCGACTCAGGCGTGTACTGGGGAATACGAACCCCCCGGAGGAGTGTACTCCAGGGCGTAGAACCAGAATCGGCGCCATTGCGACTGCGCCTTCTTGGAGAGCTCCATGTCAATGAAGCTCTCCCCGGACTTCACCTGGAAGGTGATCCCGCCATTTGGGATGAGCGATTGGTCGCTCTTGCCGACCCGGGTCGCCCGCCCATAGAAGATCGACACCCACAATGGGAAATAGGGCGGGCAGCTGATACGTCTCCAACGTATCTATAATTTCTGATGTTCCATGCTAGTTTTATGACAATACCTACATGTTTTGCTCACACTTTATAATGATTTCATGCATTTTCCGGAACTAACCTATTAACAAGATGCCGAAGTGCCAGTTCCTGTTTTCTGCTGTTTTTGCTTCGAGAAAGGCTGTTCGGGCAATATTCTCGGAATTCAACGAAACAAAGACCAAACATCATATTTCACCGAGACGGACCAGGACAGCGAAGGGGAGCTGGAGAGGAGGCCCAGGGCCCCCAGACCATAGGGCGGCGCGGCCTTGAGGGGGGCGCGCCAGCCTATGAGGAGGGAGCCCCCAGACACCTCCTTGCGCCGTCTCTTCGCCTATATAATCTCTCGCGGCCTAAAAACCCGACAACAATTGACGAAACTCCAGAAAGACTCCAGGGGCGCCGCCGCCCTCGCGAAACTCCGTTTCGGGGGACAGAAACTCTGTTCCGGCATGCCACCGGGACGGGGAAGTGCCCCCGGAAGCCATCTCCATCGACGCCACCGCCTCCATCATGCTCCGTGAGTAGTTCCCCCATGGACTACGGGTTCTAGCTGTAGCTAGTTGGTACTCTCTCCCCCATGCACTTCAATACAACGATCTCATGAGCTGCCTTACATGATTGAGATCCATCTGATGTAATCGGTGTTGTGTTTGTTGGGATCCGATGAATTTTTACATTATGATCAGTCTATCTATAAATTTTGTGAAGTTATTGTTGCTGCAATCTTGTTGTGTTTAATGCTTGTCACTAGTGCACGAGTGGCATGATCTTAGATTTAAGCTCTATGATTATTGCTTAGATTGTATCTACAAGTTGTTTGCACATGTCTATGTCCGGAACCCGAGGCCCCGCAGTGACAAAGAATCGGGATAACCGGAGGGGAAGGCTTAGATATGAGGATCACATGTTTTCACCAAGTGTTAATGCTTTGCTCCGGTGCTCTATTAAAAGGAGTACCTTAATTCCCAGTAGATTCCCTTGAGGCCCGGCTGCCACCGGCTGGTAGGACAAAAGATGTTATGCAAGTTTCTCATTGCGAGCACGTATGACTATATATGGAAAACATGCCTACATGATTAATAGACTTGATGTTCCGTCTTAATGCTATTTCAATCCTATCAATTGCCCAACTGTAATTTGTTCACCCAACACTTGTTATTGGAGATTTACCACTAGTGTAGATAGCTGGGAACCCCGGTCCATCTCTCATCATCATATACTCGTTCCTATATGACATTCGAAGTAGTATCAACTATTTTCTGGTGCCATTGCCTCTGTGTTACTCATTATCGTTGTTGTGTTACTGTTACTATTGCTCTCATATTACTGCTGCTTTCACATCACCCCTGTTACTAGTGCTTTTCCAGGTGCAACTAAATTGACAAGTCAGTTGTTAAGGCTTATAAGTATTCTTTACCTCCCCTTGTGTCGAATTAGGGTTTACTTCCCTCGAAGACTGTTGCGATCCCCTATACTTGTGGGTTATCAAGACTATTTTCTGGCGCCGTTGCCGGGGAGGCATAGCTCTACTCATAAGTTCACCTGGGAGTACACTCTACCTCTCTCTCTGTTTTTATTTTATTTTGTTTTGCTTAGTTTACTTTTGTCTAGTTTATTTGTGCTTAGTTTCTTTCTGTCTAGTATTATTTTGCTTAGTTTACTTTTATCTAGTTTGTTTTTGTCTTGTTTTATTTTTCTTATATACCCGAAAATCCATAAAAATTTGAAAAACCGAAAAATTAAAAACTGTTGTTATGGAAGAACCCACAACTTGTATGGAGCTTATTGAATTATATTTGAATTATAGAGAATCAAGAAAGGGTAAAGTCATGCGTGCCGTGTTAAAAAAATTGAATACAATTGCTAAAATCTTGCTTAAACGCCATGATATAAACTGTTGCTCTAAACATGATACTAAACATCTTAAATTCCAATGTGGCTTTAGTGAAGAAGTTTTAATTGTGAACTATCATTGGAATAACTATATTCATCTTGGGTTCGAAGAAGTAGAACAAATTGTCTTATTTATGGGAGCTTCTGAGATCGAATCCTTCATGGTTAAAAATTATGAAACTTGTGTTGCTTGTAAGGACCTTAAAGATTATGCCTCTTCTATCCTTAATTTTTTCGTAGAAATTTACGGCGATAATCCTTATATTATTGATTATAAAGAGAGACTCATTAATGCACAAGAATGCACTCACAATTTGCAGGAACCTGTGGAAGAAGAAATTGATGAACCTAAAAGTTCATTGGATGAAAAAGAGGAGGATATTGATGAACCTGAAAGCTCATTGATTTCGAGAATTTCTTGCTGTTTTCGTGGGCTATAGTCCACGTTTTCGGTTCTCGGGAGGATTTTGATGCCCCGTGACCCCCGGTACATGACTCTAGCGGCATCGTCAAAACTCGTGATCTCGAGCATTTCTGGCCATTTTCGTGGGCTATAGTCCATGTTTCCGGGTCCCGTGAGGATTTCGATGCCCCGTGACCCCAGTACATGACTCTAACGGCATCGTCAAAACTCGTGATTTCGAGCATTTCTGGCCGTTTTCGTGGGCTATAGTCCACGTTTTCGGTTCCCACGAGGATTTCGATGCCCCGTGACCCCCGGTACACGACTCTAGCGGCATCGTCAAAACTCGTGATTTCGAGCATTTCTGGCCGTTTTCGTGGGCTATAGTCCATAATTATTGGGTCCCGGGAGGATTTCGATGCGCCGTGACCCCCGATACACGACTCTGGCAGCATCGTCAAAACTCGCGATTTCGCGCATTTCTGGCCGTTTTCGTGGGCTATAGTCCACGGTTTTCAGGTCACGGGATGATTTCAATGCCTTGTGACCCCTGGTACACGACTCTAGCGACATCATTAAAACTCGTGATTTCAAGCATTTCTAGCCGTTTTCGTGGGCTATAGTCTACGATTTCGGGTCCCGGGAGGATTTCGATGCCCCGTGACCCCCGGTACATGACTCTAGCGGCATCGTCAAAACTCATGATCTCGAGCATTTCTGGCAGTTTTCGTGGGCTATAGTCCATGGTTTTCGGGTCCCGGGAGGATTTCGATGCCCCGTGACCCCCGGTACACGACTCTAGCGGCATCATTAAAACTCGTGATTTCAAGCATTTCTGGCCGTTTTCGTGGGCTATAGTCCACGTTTTCGGGTCCCGGGAGGATTTCGATGCCCCGTGACCCACGGTACACGACTCTGGCGGCATCGTCAAAACTCGCGATTTCGAGCATTTCTGGCCGTTTTCGTGGGCTATAGTCCACGTTTTCGGTTCCCACGAGGATTTCGATGCCCCGTGACCCCCGGTACACGACTCTAGCGACATCGTCAAAACTCATGATTTCGAGCATTTCTGGCCGTTTTCGTGGGCTATAGTCCATAATTTTTGGGTCCCGGGAGGATTTCGATGCGCCGTGACCCCCGGTACACGACTCTGGCAGCATCGTCGAAACTCGCGATTTCGCGCATTTCTGGCCGTTTTCGTGGGCTATAGTCCACGGTTTTCAGGTCACGGGATGATTTCAATGCCTTGTGACCCCTGGTACACGACTCTAGCGGCTGATGTCTACGGGAGCTTCTATTCTTGTAGACAGTGTTGGGCCTCCAAGAGCAGAGGTTTGTAGAACAGCAGCAAGTTTCCCTTAAGTGGATACCCAAGGTTTATCGAACTCAGGGAGGAAGAGGTCAAAGATATCCCTCTCATGCAACCCTGCAATCACAAAGCAAGAAATCTCTTGTGTCCCCAACACACCTAAGAGGTGCACTAGTTCAGCGAAGAGATAGTGAAATACAGGTGGTATGAATAAGCAGTAGCAACGGCACCGAGAAAAGTGCTTTGCCCGGGACGAGTAAACAAGCAAGTAGTAACGCGAAGTAAAACGAGTAAACAAGCAGCGATAGCGATATTTAGGAACAAGGCCTAGGGATTACACTTTCACTAGTGGACACTCTCAACATTGATCACATAACAGAATAGATAAATGCATACTCTACACTTTTGTTGGATGATGAACACATTGCGTAGGATTACACGAACCCTCAATGCCGGAGTTAACAAGCTCCACAATAATGCTCATATTTTAGTAACCTTTAGTGTAAGATAGATCAAAAGACTAAACCAAGTACTAGCATAGCATGCACACTTGTCACCTTCATGCATATGTAGGAGGAATAGATCACATCAATATTATCATAGCAATAGTTAACTTCGCAATCTACAAGAGATCATGATCATAGCATAAACCAAGTACTAACACGGTGCACACACTGTTACCTTTGCACACATGCAGGAGGAATAAAACTACTTTAATAACATTGCTAGAGTAGCACATAGATAAATTGTGATACAAAACACATTGCAATCATAAAGAGATATAAATAAGCACCTCACTATGCCATTCAACAGTGAATAAGTATTCTGTGAAATATAGCCTAAGAGACCCACACGGTGCACACACTTGTCACCTTTACACACGTGGGACAAGGAGTCTCCGGAGATCACATAAGTAAAATTCACTTGACTAGCATAGTGACATCTAGATTACAAGCATCATCATATGAATCTCAATCATGTAAGGCAGCTCATGAGATTATTGTATTGAAGTACATAGGAGAGAGATGAACCACATAGCTACCGGTACAGCCCCGAGCCTCGATGGAGAACTACTCCCTCCTCATGGGAGAAGCAGCGGTGATGAAGATGGCGGTGGAGATGGCAGCGGTGTCGATGGAGAAGCCTTCCGGGGGCACTTCCCCGCTCCGGCAGGGTGCCGGAACAGAGACTCCTGTCCCCCAGATCTTGGCTTCGCGATGGCGGCGGCTCTGGAAGGTTTTCCGTATCGTGGTTTTTCGTATCAGGGTTTTCGCGACGGAGGCTTTATATAGGCGAAGAGGCGGCGCAGGAGGGTCGAAGGGGCGACGACACTATAGGGCGGCGCGGCCAGGGCCTGGGCCGCGCCGGCCTATGGTCTGGGGGCCGGTGCCCCCTACGGTCCTTCTCGTGTGTTCCGGATGCTTCCGGTGAAAATAGGAACCCGGGTCTTGATTTCGTCCGATTCCGAGAATATTTCGTTACTAGGATTTCTGAAACCAAAAACAGCGAGAAAACGAGAACTGGCACTTCGGCATCTTGTTAATAGGTTAGTTCCGGAAAATGCACGAATATGACATAAAGTGTGCATAAAACATGTAGGTATCATCAATAATATGGCATAGAACGTAAGAAATTATCGATACGTCGGAGACGTATCAAGCATCCCCAAGCTTAGTTCTGCTCGTCCCGAGCAAGTAAAACGATAACAAAGATAATTTCTGAAGTGATATGCCATCATAACCTTGATCATACTATAAACATATGTAATGAATGCAGCGATCAAAACAATGGTAATGACATGAGTAAACAAATGAATCATAAAGCAAAGACTTTTCATGAATAGTACTTCAAGACAAGCATCAATAAGTCTTGCATAAGAGTTAAGTCATAAAGCAATAATTTAAAGTAAAGGTATTGAAGCAACACAAAGGAAGATTAAGTTTCAGCGGTTGCTTTCAACTTGTAACATGTATATCTCATGGATAATTGTAAACATAGAGTAATATAACAAGTGCAATATGCAAATATGTAGGAATCAATGCACAGTTCACACAAGTGTTTGCTTCTTGAGGTGGAGAGAGATAGGTGAACTGACTCAACATAAAAGTAAAAGGAATGGTCCTTCAAAGAGGAAAGCATCGATTGCTATATTTGTGCTAGAGCTTTGGTTTTGAAAACATAAAGAGAGCATAAAAGTAAAATTTTGAGAGGTGTTTGTTGTTGTCAACGAATGGTAGTGGGCACTCTAACTACCTCATCAACCGGACTTTCAAGAGCGGCTCCCATGAAGGACGTTATCTCTACCGAGCAAGGTAGATCATCCCTCTTCTCTTTTGTTTACACATGTACTTTAGTTTAGTTTTTCTTTATTTATGGATGACACTCCTCCCAACCTTTTGCTTACACAAGCCATGGCTAACCGAATCCTCGGGTGCCTTCCAACATTCACATACCATGGAGGAGTGTCTATTTGCAAAATTAAGTTGCTTACTGATGAATCAGAGCAAAACATGCGAAGAGAATTATCAATGAAAGTTAATTAATTGGGACTGGGAACCCCATTGCCAGCTCTTTTTGCAAAATTATTGGATAAGCGGATGTGCCACTAGTCCATTGTGAAAGTCGGTCAAAAGTAAATGACAAGATCGAAAGATAAAACACCACATACTTCCTCATGAGCTATAAAACATTGACACAAATAAGAGGTGATAAATTTTGAATTATTTAAAGGTAGCACTCAAGCAATTTACTTTGGAATGGCGGAGAAATACCATGTAGTAGGTAGGTATGGTGGACACAAATGGCATAGTGGTTGGCTCAAGGATTTTGGATGCATGAGAAGTATTCCCTCTCGATACAAGGTTTAGGCTAGCAAGGTTATTTGAAACAAACACAAGGATGAACTGGTGCAGCAAAACTCACATAAAAGACATATTGTAAACATTATAAGACTCTACACCGTCTTCCTTGTTGTTCAAACTCAATACTAGAAATTATCTAGACTTTAGAGAGACCAATTATGCAAACCAAATTTTAGCAAGCTCTATGTATTTCTTCATTAATAGGTGCAAAGTATATGATGCAAGAGCTTAAACATGAGCACAACAATTGCCAAGTATCAAATTATTCAAGACATTCTACCAATTACTACATGTAGCATTTTCCGTTTCCAACCATATAAAAATGAACGAAGCAGTTTTAACCTTTGCCATGAACACTAAAAGGTAAAGCGAAGAACACATGTGTTCATATGAACCAGCGGAGCGTGTCTCTCTCCCACACAAGCATTTATTCAAACAAAAACAAAAACAAAAGCACACAGACGCTCCAAGTAAAGTACATAAGATGTGGCCGAATAAAAATATAGTTTCAAGAGAAGGAACCTGATAATTTGTCGATGAAGAAGGGGATGCCTTGGGCATCCCCAAGCTTAGACGCTTGAGTCTTCTTAGAATATGCAGGGGTGAACCACCGGGGCATCCCCAAGCTTAGAGCTTTCACTCTCCTTGATCATAGTATATCATCCTCCTCTCTTGACCCTTGAAAACTTCCTCCACACCAAACTCGAAACAAACTCATTAGAGGGTTAGTGCATAATCAAAAACTCACATGTTCAGAGGTGACACAATCATTCTTAACACTTCTGGACATTGCATAAAGCTACTTGGACATTAGTGGATCAAAGAAATTCATCCAACATAGCAAAAGAGGCAATGCGAAATAAAAGACGAGAATCTGTCAAAACAGAACAGTCCGTAAAGATGGATTTTATTAGGCCACCAGACTTGCTCAAACGAAAATGCTCAAATTGAATGAAAGTTGCATACATATCTGAGGATCATGCTCGTAAATTGGCGTAATTTTCTGAGCTACCTACAGAGAATTAGACCCAGATTCGTGACGACAAAGAAATGCTGGAACTGCGCGATAATCCAAATCTAGTATTTACTTTACTATCAAAGACTTTACTTGGCACAACAAAACATAAAACTAAGATAAGGAGAGGTTGCTACAGTAGTAAACAACTTCCAAGACACAAATATAAAACAAAATACTGTAGCAAAATAACACATGGGTTATCTCCCAAGAAGTTCTTTCTTTTTAGCCATTAAGATGGGCTCAGCAGTTTTAATGATGCACTCGCAAGAAATAGTATTTGAAGCAAAAGAGAGCATCAAGAGGCAAATTCAATACACATTTAAGTCTAACATGCTTCCTATGCATAGGAATCTTGTAAGTAAACAAGTTCATGAAGAGCAAAGTAACAAGCATAGGAAGATAAAACAAGTGTAGCTTCAAAAATTTCAGCACATAGAGAAGCATTTTAGTAACATGAAAATTTCTACAACCATATTTTCCTCTCTCATAATAACTTTCAGTAGCATCATGAGCAAACTCAACAATATAACTATCACATAAAGCATTCTTATCATGAGTCTCATGCATAAAATTATTACTCTCTAGGCATAATCAATTTTATTAGTTGTAGTGGGAGCAAATTCAACAAAGTAGCTATCATTATTATTCTCATCAAGTGTAGGAGGCATAGTATAATCACAACAAAATTTACTCTCCATAGTAGGTGGCAACAAAAGACCACTATCATTATAATCATGAGAAATAGGAGGCAAAGTATCATCAAAGAAAATTTTCTCCTCAATGCTTGGGGGACTAAAAAGATCATGAAAACCAGCTTCCCCAAGCTTAGAACTTTCTATATTATTATCAACAATGGTGTTCAAAGCGTTCATACTAATATTACTACCAGCATGCAAATAAGATTTCATAGGTTTTTTAATTTTCGCATCAAACAATCCATGTTTTAAATCAGGAAATAGAATAAGAAGCTCATTGTTGTCCATTATGCCAAACTAGTGTAAACAAGAAACAAAAAAGATGCAATTGCGGGATCTAAAGGAAATAGCTTCGAGCACAAACACAATGGCGCCGAAGAAAATCACGTTACACGGAATCGGAGTATGAGTGCCTTTTTACCTTTCCTCCCGGCAACGGCGCCGAGAAAAGTGCTTGATGTCTACGGGAGCTTCTATTCTTGTAGACAGTGTTGGGCCTCCAAGAGCGAGAGGTTTGTAGAACAGCGGCAAGTTTCCCTTAAGTGGATACCCAAGGTTTATCGAACTCGGGGAGGAAGAGGTCAAAGATATCCCTCTCATGCAACCACTGCAATCACAAAGCAAGAAGTCTCTTGTGTCCCCAACACACCTAAGAGGTGCACTAGTTCGGCGAAGAGATAGTGAAATACGGGTGGTATGAATAA